>NC_143031.1:3697500-3837500 GCF_057628025.1 Oncorhynchus mykiss | reverse complement strand
ACACCATCTTTAACTAACTCACCTGTGTAGCTGACACCATCTTTAACTAACTCACCTGTGTAGCTGACACCATCTTTAACTAACTCACCTGTGTAGCCGACACACCTGACTGATCAGTCCACCTGGCTTGCCGGATCTGAGTCTCCTGTGCTGCACTTAATACCTTTCTGTCGTGAATGGACAGTGTTTCCAGACTTCCTGTGTTCTCGTGCTCATATCCTGTGATGTAATCCCCCCCCAGCGTCTGTGATGTTCAACTTCCCGGACCAGGCTACAGTGAAGAGGGTCGTCTACAGTCTACCCAGGGTGGGAGTAGGAACCAGCTACGGACTTCCTCAGGCCAGGTGGGGTTCATAGCACAGGCACTCACAGGAACACACACACACACACACACACACACACACACACACACACACACACACATCTCATCAAAGTTTATTGGTCGCATCTACAATCCATCATTAACCGTGTGTGTGTGTGTGTGTGTGTGTCTGCGTGCGTGCGTGTGTGTACCTCTCCTCCAGGCGTATCTCCTTGGCGACCCCTCGTCAGCTGTTTAAGTCGTCCAACATGACCCAGCGTT
Source organism: Oncorhynchus mykiss (assembly GCF_057628025.1). Taxonomy (NCBI): domain Eukaryota; kingdom Metazoa; phylum Chordata; class Actinopteri; order Salmoniformes; family Salmonidae; genus Oncorhynchus; species Oncorhynchus mykiss. Next base: position 3,836,917 of record NC_143031.1, on the reverse strand, counting down.
GGCAGAGGAGGGAGATCTCCAACTTCGAGTACCTCATGTTCCTCAACACCATCGCAGGTGAGAAGATAGAGACCTACCATTTGTACCCTCCTCATCATTTTCATCATCATCATCACTCTCTGTTACAGCCTTTCTCCTACCTCTAGACTTACTGTACGTTGTTGTGAAGAGGGGCATTTACTTTCTCTCTCTCCCTCTCTCCCTCACTCCCTCTCTCTCTCTGTGTCCTTCCTCTCTCCCTCCCTCCCTCTGTCTCTGTTTTCCCTCTTCCTCTCTCCTTCACTCCCTCTCTCTCTCTCTGTGTTTTCCCTCTTCCTCCCTCCCTCCCTCCCTCCCTCTCTCTGTGTTTTCCCTCTCCCTCCCTCCCTCCCTCCCTCCCTCCCTCCCTCCCTCCCTCCCTCCCTCCCTCCCTCCCTCCCTCCCTCTCTCTTTCCCCACAGGGAGGAGCTACAATGATCTGAACCAGTACCCAGTGTTCCCCTGGGTTCTCACTAACTTTGAGTCAGAGGAGCTGGACCTCACTCTGCCCGGCAACTTCCGAGACCTATCCAAGGTATTTACCTCCAAGTGTTGTGTTTCTCTCATCATATCACAGCTTTTTGTGTAGTAATTATGATGCCACGGCCCTGTAAATGTACTGTGTGACAGAGCCATGTAATGTGAAGTTAATTCATGTTGTCACACCTGTAAGTCCTTTATAAACTAGTGACCAGCATTGTGTGTCATTATACCCTGATGAAGAGAGCTTGTCTTTCAAATATTGCATCTGAGCTCCTAGAGTGTTGAGCACTCCTTTTTCAGTTAGTAGTTATATTTCAACGAGCCAGCACCTCTCCTAACCAGGTGTTATACTCTGCTAGCCAGCACCTCTCCTAACCAGGTGTTCTACTCTGCTAGCCAGCATCTCTCCTAAACAGGTGTTCTACTCTAAACAGGTGTTCTACTCTAAACAGGTGTTCTACTCTGCTAGCCAGCACCTCTCCTAACCAGGTGTTCTACTCTGCTAGCCAGCATCTCTCCTAAACAGGTGTTCTACTCTAACCAGGTGTTCTACTCTAAACAGGTATTCTACTCTGCTAGCCAGCACCTCTCCTAACCAGGTGTTCTACTCTGCTAGCCAGCACCTCTCCTAACCAGGTGTTCTACTCTGCTAGCCAGCATCTCTCCTAAACAGGTGTTCTACTCTGCTAGCCAGCACATCTCCTAAACAGGTGTTCTACTCTGCTAGCCAGCACCTCTCCTAACCAGGTGTTCTACTCTGTTAGCCAGCACCTCTCCTAAACAGGTGTTCTACTCTGCTAGCACCTCTCCTAACCAGGTGTTCTACTCTGCTAGCCAGCACCTCTCCTAACCAGGTGTTCTACTCTGCTAGCCAGCACCTCTCCTAAACAGGTGTTCTACTCCGCTAGCTAGCACCTCTCCTAAACAGGTGTTCTACTCTGTTAGCCAGCACCTCACCTAAACAGGTGTTCTACTCTGCTAGCCAGCACCTCTCCTAAACAGGTGTTCTACTCTGTTAGCCAGCACCTCTCCTAACCAGGTGTTCTACTCCGCTAGCTAGCACCTCTCCTAAACAGGTGTTCTACTCTGTTAGCCAGCACCTCACCTAAACAGGTGTTCTACTCCGCTAGCTAGCACCTCTCCTAAACAGGTGTTCTACTCTGTTAGCCAGCACCTCACCTAAACAGGTGTTCTACTCCGCAAGCTAGCACCTCTCCTAAACAGGTGTTCTACTCTGTTAGCCAGCACCTCACCTAAACAGGTGTTCTACTCTGCTAGCCAGCACCTCTCCTAACCAGGTGTTCTACTCTGCTAGCCAGCACCTCTCCTAACCAGGTGTTCTACTCTGCTAGCCAGCACCTCTCCTAACCAGGTGTTCTACTCTGCTAGCCAGCACCTCTCCTAACCAGGTGTTCTACTCTGCTAGCACCTCTCCTAACCAGGTGTTCTACTCTGCTAGCACCTCTCCTAAACCGGTGTTCTACTCTGCTAGCCAGCACCTCTCCTAACCAGGTGTTCTACTCTGCTAGCCAGCACCTCTCCTAAACAGGTGTTCTACTCCGCTAGCCAGCACCTCTCCTAAACAGGTGTTCTACTCTGTTAGCCAGCACCTCTCCTAAACAGGTGTTCTACTCCGCTAGCACCTCTCCTAACCAGGTGTTCTACTCTGCTAGCCAGCACCTCTCCTAACCAGGTGTTCTACTCTGCTAGCCAGCACCTCTCCTAAACAGGTGTTCTACTCCGCTAGCTAGCACCTCTCCTAAACAGGTGTTCTACTCTGTTAGCCAGCACCTCTCCTAAACAGGTGTTCTACTCTGTTAGCCAGCACCTCTCCTAAACAGGTGTTCTACTCTGCTAGCCAGCACCTCTCCTAACCAGGTGTTCTACTCTGCTAGCCAGCACCTCTCCTAACCAGGTGTTCTACTCTGCTAGCCAGCACATCTCCTAAACAGGTGTTCTACTCTGCTAGCCAGCACCTCTCCTAACCAGGTGTTCTACTCTGTTAGCCAGCACCTCTCCTAAACAGGTGTTCTACTCTGCTAGCACCTCTCCTAACCAGGTGTTCTACTCTGCTAGCCAGCACCTCTCCTAACCAGGTGTTCTACTCTGCTAGCCAGCACCTCTCCTAAACAGGTGTTCTACTCCGCTAGCTAGCACCTCTCCTAAACAGGTGTTCTACTCTGTTAGCCAGCACCTCACCTAAACAGGTGTTCTACTCTGCTAGCCAGCACCTCTCCTAAACAGGTGTTCTACTCTGTTAGCCAGCACCTCTCCTAACCAGGTGTTCTACTCCGCTAGCTAGCACCTCTCCTAAACAGGTGTTCTACTCTGTTAGCCAGCACCTCACCTAAACAGGTGTTCTACTCCGCTAGCTAGCACCTCTCCTAAACAGGTGTTCTACTCTGTTAGCCAGCACCTCACCTAAACAGGTGTTCTACTCCGCAAGCTAGCACCTCTCCTAAACAGGTGTTCTACTCTGTTAGCCAGCACCTCACCTAAACAGGTGTTCTACTCTGCTAGCCAGCACCTCTCCTAACCAGGTGTTCTACTCTGCTAGCCAGCACCTCTCCTAACCAGGTGTTCTACTCTGCTAGCCAGCACCTCTCCTAACCAGGTGTTCTACTCTGCTAGCCAGCACCTCTCCTAACCAGGTGTTCTACTCTGCTAGCACCTCTCCTAACCAGGTGTTCTACTCTGCTAGCACCTCTCCTAAACCGGTGTTCTACTCTGCTAGCCAGCACCTCTCCTAACCAGGTGTTCTACTCTGCTAGCCAGCACCTCTCCTAAACAGGTGTTCTACTCCGCTAGCCAGCACCTCTCCTAAACAGGTGTTCTACTCTGTTAGCCAGCACCTCTCCTAAACAGGTGTTCTACTCCGCTAGCACCTCTCCTAACCAGGTGTTCTACTCTGCTAGCCAGCACCTCTCCTAACCAGGTGTTCTACTCTGCTAGCCAGCACCTCTCCTAAACAGGTGTTCTACTCCGCTAGCTAGCACCTCTCCTAAACAGGTGTTCTACTCTGTTAGCCAGCACCTCACCTAAACAGGTGTTCTACTCTGTTAGCCAGCACCTCTCCTAAACAGGTGTTCTACTCCGCTAGCCAGCACCTCTCCTAACCAGGTGTTCTACTCTGCTAGCACCTCTCCTAAACAGGTGTTCTACTCTGCTAGCCAGCACCTCTCCTAAACAGGTGTTCTACTCTGCTAGCCAGCACCTCTCCTAAACAGGTGTTCTACTCTGCTAGCCAGCACCTCTCCTAAACAGGTGTTCTACTCTGCTAGCCAGCACCTCTCCTAAACAGGTGTTCTACTCTGCTAGCCAGCACCTCTCCTAAACAGGTGTTCTACTCTGCTAGCCAGCACCTCTCCTAAACAGGTGTTCTACTCTGCTAGCCAGCACCTCTCCTAAACAGGTCTTCTACTCTAACCAGGTGTTCTACTCTAAACAGGTGTTCTACTCTGCTAGCCAGCACCTCTCCTAACCAGGTGTTCTACTCAGCTAGCCAGCACCTCTCCTAAACAGGTGTTCTACTCAGCTAGCCAGCACCTCTCCTAAACAGGTGTTCTACTCTAACCAGGTGTTCTACTCTAAACATGTGTTCTACTCTGCTAGCCAGCACCTCTCCTAAACAGATGTTCTACTCTGCTAGCCAGCACCTCTCCTAAACAGGTGTTCTACTCTGCTAGCCAGCACCTCTCCTAACCAGGTGTTCTACTCTGCTAGCCAGCACCTCTCCTAAACAGGTGTTCTACTCTGCTAGCACCTCTCCTAAACAGGTGTTCTACTCTGCTAGCCAGCACCTCTCCTAACCAGGTGTTCTACTCTGCTAGCCAGCACCTCTCCTAACCAGGTGTTCTACTCTGCTAGCCAGCACCTCTCCTAAACAGGTGTTCTACTCTGCTAGCCAGCACCTCTCCTAAACAGGTGTTCTACTCTGCTAGCCAGCACCTCTCCTAAACAGGTATTCTACTCTGCTAGCACCTCTCCTAAACAGGTGTTCTACTCTGCTAGCACCTCACATAAACAGGTGTTCTACTCTGCTAGCCAGCACCTCTCCTAAACAGGTCTTCTACTCTGCTAGCACCTCTCCTAAACAGGTCTTCTACTCTGCTAGCACCTCTCCTAAACAGGTGTTCTACTCTGCTAGCACCTCTCCTAAACAGGTGTTCTACTCTGCTAGCACCTCACATAAACAGGTGTTCTACTCTGCTAGCACCTCTCCTAAACAGGTGTTCTACTCTGCTAGCACCTCTCCTAAACAGGTGTTCTACTCTGCTAGCCAGCACCTCTCCTAAACAGGTGTTCTACTCCGCTAGCCAGCACCTCTCCTAACCAGGTCTTATACTCTGCTAGCCAGCACCTCTCCCAAACAGGTGTTCTAATCTGCTAGCCAGCACCTCACCTAAATAGGTGTTCTACTCTGCTAGCACCTCTCCTATAAACAGGTGTTCTACTCTGCTAGCCAGCACCTCTCCCAAACAGGTATTCTACTCTGCTAGCCAGCACCTCTCCTAAACAGGTGTTCTACTCTGCTAGCACCTCTCCTAAACAGGTGTTCTACTCTGCTAGCCAGCACCTCTCCTAAACAGGTGTTCTACTCTGCTAGCACCTCTCCTAAACAGGTGTTCTACTCTGCTAGCACCTCTCCTAAACAGGTGTTCTACTCTGTTAGCCAGCACCTCTCCTAACCAGGTCTTATACTCTGCTAGCCAGCACCTCTCCTAAACAGGTGTTCTACTCTGCTAGCCAGCACCTCTCCTAAACAGGTGTTCTACTCTGCTAGCCAACACCTCTCCTAAACAGGTGTTCTACTCTGCTAGCCAGCACCTCTCCTAAACAGGTGTTCTACTCTGCTAGCCAGCACCTCTCCTGACCAGGTGTTCTACTCTGCTAGCCAGCACCTCTCCTAAACAGGTGTTCTACTCTGCTAGCCAGCACCTCTCCTAAACAGGTGTTCTACTCTGCTAGCCAGCACCTCACCTAAACAGGTGTTCTACTCTAAACAGGTGTTCTACTCTAAACAGGTGTTCTACTCAGCTAGCCAGCACCTCTCCTAAATAGGTGTTCTACTCAAAACAGGTGTTCTACTTTAAACAGGTGTTCTACTCAGCTACCCAGCACCTCTCCTAAACAGGTGTTCTACTCTAACCAGGTGTTCTACTCTAACCAGTTGTTCTACTCTAACCAGGTGTTCTTCTCTAACCAGGTGTTCTACTCTAAACAGGTGTTCTACTCTAAACAGGTGTTCTACTCTAACCAGGTGTTCTACTCTAAACAGGTGTTCTACTCTAACCAGGTGTTCTACTCTAACCAGGTGTTCTACTCTAACCAGGTGTTCTACTCTAAACAGGTGTTCTACTCTAAACAGGTGTTCTACTCTAACCAGGTGTTCTACTCTAAACAGGTGTTCTACTCAGCTAGCCAGCACCTCTCCTAACCAGGTGTTCTACTCTAACCAGGTGTTCTACTCTAACCAGGTGTTCTACTCTAAACAGGTGTTCTACTCTAAACAGGTGTTCTACTCTAAACATGTGTTCTACTCTAACCAGGTGTTCTACTCTAAACAGGTGTTCTACTCAGCTAGCCAGCACCTCTCCTAACCAGGTGTTCTACTCTAACCAGGTGTTCTACTCTAACCAGGTGTTCTACTCTAAACAGGTGTTCTTCTCTAACCAGGTGTTCTACTCTAACCAGGTGTTCTACTCTAACCAGGTGTTCTACTCTAAACAGGTGTTCTACTCTAAACAGGTGTTCTACTCTAAACATGTGTTCTACTCTAACCAGGTGTTCTACTCTAAACAGGTGTTCTACTCAGCTAGCCAGCACCTCTCCTAACCAGGTGTTCTACTCTAACCAGGTGTTCTACTCTAAACAGGTGTTCTACTCTAAACAGGTGTTCTACTCTAACCAGGTGTTCTACTCTAAACAAGTGTTCTTCTCTAAACAGGTGTTCTACTCTAACCAGGTGTTCTACTCTAAACAGGTGTTCTACTCTAACCAGGTGTTCTACTCTAACCAGGTGTTCTACTCTAAACAGGTGTTCTACTCTAACCAGGTGTTCTACTCTAAACAGGTGTTCTACTCAGCTAGCCAGCTGTTCACCTGTGAGATGCAATAGAAACAGATTCTGTGTTAGTTTCAGCTCTTGTTCCAAATTGTGTGTGATTCCCTGCAGCCAATCGGTGCGTTGCACCCAAAGCGAGCGGTGTTCTCTGCAGAGCGCTATGATACCTGGGAGGAGGACGGAACGCCACCGCACCACTACAGCTCCCTCTACTCTACCGCTAACACCACACTGCTCTGGATGCTGCGGATAGTGAGTACACACACGCGCCAAAACAGAACCGTTGTTTTAAAAGCTTGGGAACCGGTGTGATTTTATTCTCCCACAAAAAAAAACACAACAAAGAGGCTATATGAAGCCCCTCCCCCTCCTTCTGAAGCCCCTCCCTCTATCACTCAGAAACGGATTCCAGTGTCTGCCTGTCCCTCCCCCTCCTCCTGAAGCCCCTCCCTTTATCACTCAGAAACGTATTTCAGTGTCTGCCTGCCCCTCCCCCTCCTCCTGAAGCCCCTCCCTCTATCACTCAGAAACGTATTCCAGTGTCTGCCTGCCCCTCCCCCTCCTCCTGAAGCCCCTCCCTCTATCACTCAGAAACGGATTCCAGTGTCTGCCTGCCCCTCCCCCTCCTCCTGAAGCCCCTCCCTCTATCACTCAGAAACGGATTCCAGTGTCTGCCTGCCTCTCCCCCTCCTCCTGAAGCCCCTCCCTCTATTACTCAGAAACGGATTCCAGTGTCTGCCTGCCCCTCCCCCTCCTCCTGAAGCCCCTCCCTCTATCACTCAGAAACAGATTCCAGTGTCTGCCTGCCCCTCCCCCTCCTCCTGAAGCCCCTCCCTCTATCACTCAGAAACGGATTCCAGTGTCTGCCTGCCCCTCCCCCTCCTCCTGAAGCCCCTCCCTCTATCACTCAGAAACGGATTCCAGTGTCTGCCTGCCCCTCCCCCTCCTCCTGAAGCCCCTCCCTCTATCACTCAGAAACGGATTCCAGTGTCTGCCTGCCCCTCCCCCTCCTCCTGAAGCCCCTCCCTCTATCACTCAGAAACGTATTCCAGTGTCTGCCTGCCCCTCCCCCTCCTCCTGAAGCCCCTCCCTCTATCACTCAGAAACGGATTCCAGTGTCTGCCTGCCCCTCCCCCTCCTCCTGAAGCCCCTCCCTCTATCACTCAGAAACGTATTCCAGTGTCTGCCTGCCCCTCCCCCTCCTCCTGAAGCCCCTCCCTCTATCACTCAGAAACGGATTCCAGTGTCTGCCTGCCCCTCCCCCTCCTCCTGAAGCCCCTCCCTCTATCACTCAGAAACGGATTCCAGTGTCTGCCTGCCTCTCCCCCTCCTCCTGAGGCGTAGTCTAGAAGCCTAATGACGTTACACGCGTGATTCAGAAATTAGGGAGAGAGGTTTGTAATTAGAGAAGAATGGATTAACATTTTCAACGCTAGTTAAGGATAATTATCACGTTTCACGTTGGATTTATTAACTACAAGGTAAAACACGTTTTTATTTTAATTCGGGTGCCGCTCTGCATTAGAGGCCTTCACAAGTCCAAAGAGTTACGGAATGGACCTGGGGCTTTCCCATCCGACCCAATGTGCATAAATACATTTTTACAATATAGCGACCCGTTCTCGAATGGATCCGAGGAAAACTAGAGCCGTTACATATAGACCTGGTTAGATCCAAACCCGTTCCTGTCTGTTCCGAGTGAGGGAAGTAGCAGAAAAGTCCATTTTTAAGCCTAGTTTATTAACCGGAGCTGATAAAGAATGGGGGAGAGGAAGTAGAGAGAGGTGACGCCCGTTGCCGTGGGGCCGTGCTGTGTAGTTGTAGTCTAGTGTGAGCGAGTGACACGGGAACAAGGAGGAGGGAGGGAGGGACGAGAGACAGTAACCAACCAAGCCGACTCACACTATGGTCGACTAGTAGCCGCCACAGCTAGGTCATTTATCATTCAATATCGCCTGCCTTGACTGCTTCAAACCGGGAGAAGCTAGTGAACTAGCTAGCCAGGCTAATTGAGGCAGGCACACGCTTTCTGGTCCTGCATAGTTACCTACAACACCATTCAGAATATAAAGTAGCAGTCAAGTGGTTGGCTCTTGGTCGTTGTAGCGTTGTAGCTTCTCCTTTAACTTTTAAGTTATGTCATATTAATTCCATCTTCCATTAATTATACATCTGCTTACTTTTACCCCACATGGAGGCTCTATAACTGTAGCCACATTGATGACTTCTGATTGGCCAACCAGCTACACGCGCCCCCCTCTCTCTCTCTCTCTCTCTCTCTTTTCCAAACAAAGTGATTGGAAAATAATTTTGGTACCAACCTCTGATCACGACTGAGGACGGAACACAACGACGTCAACGACGTCCACCATAATTGAGAATTTCAATAAGCATTTTTCTACGGCTGGCCATGCTTTCCACCTGGCTACTCCTACCCCGGTCAACAGCACTGCACCCCCCACAACAACTCGCCCAAGCCTTCCCCATTTCTCCTTCTCCCAAATCTGCTCAGCTGATGTTCTGAATGAGCTGCAAAATCTGACCCCTACAAATCAGCCGGGCTAGACAACCTGGACCCTTTCTTTCTAAAATTATCTGCCGAAATTGTTGCCACCCCTATTACTAGCCTGTTCAACCTCTCTTTCGTGTCGTCTGAGATTCCCAAAGATTGGAAAGCAGCTGCGGTCATCCCCCTCTTCAAAGGGGGTGACACTCTTGACCCAAACTGCTACAGACCTATATCTATCCTAACATGCCTTTCTAAGGTCTTCGAAAGCCAAGTCAACAAACAGATTACCGACCATTTCGAATCTCACCATACCTTCTCTGCTATGCAATCTGGTTTCAGAGCTGGTCATGGGTGCACCTCAGCCACGCTCAAGGTCCTAAATGATATCTTAACCGCCATCAATAAGAAACATTACTGCGCAGCCGTATTCATTGATCTGGCCAAGGTTTTCGACTCTGTCAATCACCACATCCTCATCGGCAGACTCGACAGCCTTGGTTTCTCAAATGATTGCCTCGCCTGGTTCACCAACTACTTCTCTGATAGAGTTCAGTGTGTCAAATCGGAGGGTCTGCTGTCCGGACCTCTGGCAGTCTCTATGGGGGTGCCACAGGGTTCAATTCTTGGACCGACTCTCTTCTCTGTATACATCAATGAGGTCGCTCTTGCTGCTGGTGAGTCTCTGATCCACCTCTACGCAGACGACACCATTCTGTATACTTCTGGCCCTTCTTTGGACACTGTGTTAACAACCCTCCAGGCAAGCTTCAATGCCATACAACTCTCCTTCCGTGGCCTCCAATTGCTCTTAAATACAAGTAAAACTAAATGCATGCTCTTCAACCGATCGCTACCTGTACCTACCCGCCTGTCCAACATTACTACTCTGGACGGCTCTGACTTAGAATACGTGGACAACTACAAATACTTAGGTGTCTGGTTAGACTGTAAACTCTCCTTCCAGACCCATATCAAACATCTCCAATCCAAAGTTAAATCTAGAATTGGCTTCCTATTTCGCAACAAAGCATCCTTCACTCATGCTGCCAAACATACCCTTGTAAAACTGACCATCCTACCAATCCTCGACTTTGGCGATGTCATTTACAAAATAGCCTCCAATACCCTACTCAACAAATTGGATGCAGTCTATCACAGTGCAATCCGTTTTGTCACCAAAGCCCCATATACTACCCACCATTGCGACCTGTACGCTCTCGTTGGCTGGCCCTCGCTTCATACTCGTCGCCAAACCCACTGGCTCCATGTCATCTACAAGACCCTGCTAGGTAAAGTCCCCCCTTATCTCAGCTCGCTGGTCACCATTGCATCTCCCACCTGTAGAACACGCTCCAGCAGGTATATCTCTCTAGTCACCCCCAAAACCAATTCTTTCTTTGGCCGCCTCTCCTTCCTGTTCTCTGCTGCCAATGACTGGAACGAACTACAAAAATCTCTGAAACTGGAAACACTTATCTCCCTCACTAGCTTTAAGCACCAACTGTCAGAGCAGCTCACAGATTACTGCACCTGTACATAGCCCACCTATAATTTAGCCCAAACAACTACCTCTTTCCCTACTGTATTTAATTTATTTATTTATTTTGCTCCTTTGCACCCCATTATTTGTATTTCTACTTTGCACATTCTCCCATTGCAAAACTACCATTCCAGTGTTTTACTTGCTATATTGTATTTACTTTGCCACCATGGCCTTTTTTTGCCTTTACCTCCCTTATCTCACCTCATTTGCTCACATCGTATATAGACTTGTTTATACTGTATTATTGACTGTATGTTTGTTTTACTCCATGTGTAACTCTGTGTCGTTGTATGTGTCGAACTGCTTTGCTTTATCTTGGCCAGGTCGCAATTGTAAATGAGAACTTGTTCTCAACTCGCCTACCTGGTTAAATAAAGGTGAAATAAAAAACTTCCTTTTACTCTACTGCAGGGTAGCCTAGTGGTTAGAGTGTAGGGGGGGGCAGGTAGCCTAGTGGTTAGAGTGTAGGGGGGGCAGGTAGTCTAGTGGTTAGAGTGTAGGGGTGGCAGGTAGCCTAGTGGTTAGAGTGTAGGGGTGGCAGGTAGCCTAGTGGTTAGAGTGTAGGGGTGGCAGGTAGCCTAGTGGTTAGAGTGTAGAGGCGGCAGGTAGTCTAGTGGTTAGAGTGTAGGGGTGGCAGGTAGCCTAGTGGTTAGAGTGTAGGGGGCAGGTAGTCTAGTGGTTAGAGTGTAGAGGTGGCAGGTAGCCTAGTGGTTAGAGTGTAGGGGCGGCAGGTAGTCTAGTGGTTAGAGTGTAGAGGTGGCAGGTAGCCTAGTGGTTAGAGTGTAGAGGAGGCAGGTAGCCTAGTGGTTAGAGTGTAGAGGTGGCAGGTAGCCTAGTGGTTAGAGTGTAGAGGTGGCAGGTAGCCTAGTGGTTAGAGTGTAGGGGGGCAGGTAGTCTAGTGGTTAGAGTGTAGGGGTGGCAGGTAGCCTAGTGGTTAGAGTGTAGAGGTGGCAGGTAGCCTAGTGGTTAGAGTGTAGAGGAGGCAGGTAGCCTAGTGGTTAGAGTGTAGAGGTGGCAGGTAGCCTAGTGGTTAGAGTGTAGAGGCGGCAGGTAGTCTAGTGGTTAGAGTGTAGGGGTGGCAGGTAGCCTAGTGGTTAGAGTGTAGGGGGCAGGTAGTCTAGTGGTTAGAGTGTAGAGGTGGCAGGTAGCCTAGTGGTTAAAGTGTAGGGGTGGCAGGTAGTCTAGTGGTTAGAGTGTAGAGGTGGCAGGTAGCCTAGTGGTTAGAGTGTAGAGGTGGCAGGTAGCCTAGTGGTTAGAGTGTAGGGGCGGCAGGTAGTCTAGTGGTTAGAGTGTAGAGGTGGCAGGTAGCCTAGTGGTTAGAGTGTAGAGGAGGCAGGTAGCCTAGTGGTTAGAGTGTAGAGGTGGCAGGTAGCCTAGTGGTTAGAGTGTAGAGGTGGCAGGTAGCCTAGTGGTTAGAGTGTAGGGGGGCAGGTAGTCTAGTGGTTAGAGTGTAGGGGTGGCAGGTAGCCTAGTGGTTAGAGTGTAGAGGTGGCAGGTAGCCTAGTGGTTAGAGTGTAGAGGAGGCAGGTAGCCTAGTGGTTAGAGTGTAGAGGTGGCAGGTAGCCTAGTGGTTAGAGTGTAGAGGCGGCAGGTAGTCTAGTGGTTAGAGTGTAGGGGTGGCAGGTAGCCTAGTGGTTAGAGTGTAGGGGGCAGGTAGTCTAGTGGTTAGAGTGTAGAGGTGGCAGGTAGCCTAGTGGTTAAAGTGTAGGGGTGGCAGGTAGTCTAGTGGTTAGAGTGTAGAGGTGGCAGGTAGCCTAGTGGTTAGAGTGTAGAGGAGGCAGGTAGCCTAGTGGTTAGAGTGTAGGGGGGCAGGTAGTCTAGTGGTTAGAGTGTAGGGGTGGCAGGTAGCCTAGTGGTTAGAGTGTAGAGGTGGCAGGTGGCAGGTAGCCTAGTGGTTAGAGTGTAGAGGAGGCAGGTAGCCTAGTGGTTAGAGTGTAGAGGTGGCAGGTAGCCTAGTGGTTAGAGTGTAGAGGTGGCAGGTAGCCTAGTGGTTAGAGTGTAGGGGGGCAGGTAGTCTAGTGGTTAGAGTGTAGGGGTGGCAGGTAGCCTAGGTGTTAGAGTGTAGGGGGGCAGGTAGTCTAGTGGTTAGAGTGTTGGACTAGTAACCAACAGGTTGCTGGATCGAATCTCCGAGCTGACAAGGTAAAAATGTGTCATGCCCCCTGAACAAGGCAGTTAACCCACTGTTCCCCAGGCTGTCATTGAAAATAAGAATTTGTTCTTAACTGACTTTCTTAGTTAAACTATAAATAAAATACTGCTAACACCACACTGAGCTGCGGATAGTGAGTACACACTGACATTGTGTTTCAGTAGAGATTTTTTTGTGTTTCCTACCTCATTCGGAGCCTTTCACAACGTTCTTCCGGAATGATTGATAGATGGATTGATAGATGGATTGATAGATGGATTGATAGATGGATTGATAGATGGATTGATAGATGGATCGATAGATGGATGGATGGATGGATGGATGGATGGATGGATGGATGGATGGATGGATGGATGGATGGATGGATAGATGGATCGATAGATGGATCGATAGATGGATCGATAGATGGATCGATAGATGGATCGATAGATGGATCGATCGATAGATCGATAGATAGATAGATAGATATTGTGTGTCAGTGGTGTAGAGATCTTTTGTGTGTCCTGCTTCATTAGGAGCCCTTCACCACGTTCTTCCTGAATGCCAATGAGAACCAGTTTGACCATCCTGACAGAGCCTTCTCTGGCATCGCACGGGCTTGGAGGAACTGCCAACGGGATACTGCTGATGTCAAGGTTAGTGTGTGTGTGTGTGTGTGTGTGTGTGTGTGTGTGTGTGTGTGTGTGTGTGTGTTTATCTTTGTGTGTCTGGGGGAGTTTTTTTGTGTGTTTATCCGTGTGTGTGGGGGGGGGGCTTAAGGGAAAGAGAGGGAGTTTAAATGTGATTGAATGATTGATTAATTGATTGTCATTGTCATTAGTAAAGCATTATGAATCCTCACCCTGTGTTACTGTGTTGACTGACAGGAGTTGATCCCAGAGTTCTACTACCTTCCAGAGATGTTTGTTAACAGTAGTGGTTTTGAGTTGGGACAGAGAGAGGACGGGACTCCTGTGTCTGATATAGAACTGCCAGCCTGGGCCAAGAAACCTGAGGACTTTGTACGCATCAACCGCATGGTGAGACACACACACACACACACACAGACACAGACACAGACACACACACACGCACACACACACACACACACGCACGCACACATGCACATACATATGTACGCACACAGACACATATGCCGGGTCGTATTTGTGTCTCGTTTCAGGAAACTAATATGTTACGCGTCACTACTTCACAGGAGAGACGTTGGAATGTTAACTGCATTTTTGGGGCAGAAATGCCTTCTGGGTTTCTCCCGGGTTGCGCAGTGGTCTAGGACTGCATCGCAGTGCTAGCTGTGCCACCAGAGACTCTGGGTTCGCAGTCGGCCGCGACCTGGAGGTCCTTGGGGCGATGCACAATTGGCCAAGCGTCGTCCGGGTTAGGGAGGGATACCACGAAATTGGGGAGAAATTTTTAAAAAAGAAATGCCTTCTGGAACATGTGAACTTTCATGTGCCTTAATAACAAAAGTGTATGTTGCCATCTGTAAATATGAATTAAATTGTTAAATTAGGAGCCTAGTTGGTTTAGCCACAGAAAATAGATAATGAGTGGGCTGGACATGCCGAGAGATGAGTTGAGATTGGTCTGCCACGTAGCAGGCTTCTGTCTATAACATGAGCTGGTCAGTATGATGATCCTGTCTAACACGGCTTTTTTGAAAGATATCACGTAGTAGAACTGCATCAGTGTTGCTCTCCACTTTCTGGAGGACCGAGTTTTGAAATCAGTGGTTAGTGTGAGATGGAGATGGAGGACATTCTGGCGTTTGAAATAAATATAATATAAATACAGACGGAGTCGAAAAGAGAACACACAGAAGGCTGTTGTATAAAACACCTGTCTCCGGATTACATCTTCAAACTAAGGGCAACCATGGCATCTGTGACAGAGAGGTAGAAGCATCCATCTATGTATACAGGTAAGAGAGTCTAGCTAGCTACATTTTCAGATATTACTCGTTTTCTAATTTTGTCTGAAAGTCGTTTTCATTTCAGGTTTAAGTGTACTGTTAGCTATGTCATGTCTTTACTATCATTAATTGAAGACTCAAAGATTCTCTGTAATTAGTTATTACGCGATTAGACTGATTAATCAATTAACTGTAATTACTAGAGTCGGGGCACCAAGGAAAAAATATTCAGATTACAAAGTTATTATTTCCTAAAGTAACTTTTCAGATATTTTATCTGATAAATTAGTCTTCGAATTAATGAATCAATGAATTATTTACTTTACTCACGTTAGTCTCATTCCAAACGTCGTAAATTGTTGGTTATCTGCACGAACCCAGTCTTCACTATGAGTCATCCATACATCAATTGTCTTAAATCATTTATTTATTACTAACTAAGTAATTCACAGAAATGCATAAACAAACAAACAAGGTAAATGTGGTTACATGTAATGATAGGAGAATGTGCCCTAGTGGGCTAAACCGGCATGGCTGCTTGTTAGACAAAAGGGGAAGTGGGGGTCGACTAAGAAGACAACAGACAGTTAATAATTATAACAATTGAAATGCTAATCCTTCACACATGAACGCTCACTCATTCGGGAACAATTGCAATCAATATATATATATTTACGCTCAGTGTGTCGCCTTGATCGCTGTTGAAAAGTTAATTTCTTTTGTAGAATTGTCCATCTCTCTCATCATCCAAAAATTCCAAATGCTGCCCCCTATCCTAGAGAAGTTAAAGACACTCTCGTCTGAGTGTGCCGGAGCACAGAATAATTGACACATTTACGGCCTGTCTCAGTGAACATCAGCAAAAAAAGCATAATTAAACTGTTGCAAGCAGCACAGTCACCAACGCTCTGGATAACATGAAAACAGCTTTACCAGCTCTGCTAGGGAGAGTAAAATGGTCAGAGTGAGCTGTTCTCTCATTTGTGTCTGGACGTAGCTAGCAAGCTAGTTAACGTGGGTGCTTGACTGCTGTTGTTAGGACAGAACGCTCAGATCAACCCTACGCTCCGAGACCGAAACGCTCTGACTTTACGAACACACTCTGAACACACTCTGGCACTCCAGATTAAACACACCCCTTAGTATAAACCAGCCTTTAGTCTTGAAAATCTTTGGTTGTTTAACATATGGCCTCACATGTGAATCCTTAAAGAGATGGGTGGGGCTAAAGCTTTAGACTGTGTGAATGATGCTGAATGAGGGGTGTAGACAAAGAAGAGCTCTCCAGGAGGTGTACCAAAACATTCAAGGACCATTTTCTCAAAAGTGGGGTTAGAAGTTCATCAACTTTCAATGCAGAATTACTTTTTTGTTCCTCAACTGTAGTGTATAATATAGACTGTAATAGCTTCTACTTTTATCCAAGGTTAAAAAAAAAACACAATTTGAAACATTGCTACATCGAGCCGGTCGGTCACATTTATCAGGCAAATGGAAGAAAAGGGGTTGAAATAGGAGGTATTAACTGAACTTGTCCGTCTTGTTTTAATTTCTTAATGAATACACCCCCCTACAATACCACTGGAGAAGGCTTATTGCCCTACAGCTACAGGACTAGAGCATGACCTTTCTCTTTCCCTCCCTCCCTCCTTCCTTCCTTCCTTCCGCCCCTCTCTCCCCTCTCTCCCATCCCTCCTTCCTTCATTCCCTCTCTCCCTTCCCTCGCTCCCTTCCTCCTTCCTTCCCTTCCTCCTTCCTTGCTTCCCTCTCTCCTCCCTCTCTCTCTAGGCGTTGGAGAGTGAGTTTGTGTCGTGCCAGCTGCACCAGTGGATAGATCTGATATTTGGTTATAAGCAGCGAGGGCCCGAGGCTGTACGAGCTCTTAACGTCTTCCACTTCCTGTCCTATGAGGGTTCCGTCACCTTGGATACCATCACCGACTCCGCACAGCGGGAGGTAGGTCACCTGGCTGTCGCCATGACTCACCATGACAACCGTCACAGGGCAGCGGTGTCGAGAAGTGAAGTACTATGATAACACAACATCATGTATAACAACATGTCAAATGTCAAATAAAAATGTATTGGTCGCGAGATCATTAGAAAGTGTGATCAGTAATATTAATAGTATAGAAGAAAGTGTAAAAAATATATATATATATATATATATATATATATATTGAAATTTGAATTTGCATTTTGTAATCTTAACATAATGAACAGGAATGAAATGTATTCTCTTGCTGAAAGCCACGCCTCTAATAAGCCACACCTCTAATAAGACACGCCCCTAATAAGACACGCCTCCTGAAAATAAGCTAAGGAATATATTCAAAAAAGACCCAGCTGCTAGAACAACCCAGCAGAGGCAGTAAAACATACCCAACTGATGGTTAAATGAACCCATGTTTGGATCACCCAAACAACCTGAAATATTGGGTTATTCACAACCCAACTGTCTGGGTCAACATAACCCAGCATCTGTCCAATATTTAACCTGGGTTACTTAATAACCCAGCATCTGTCCAATATTTAACCTGGGTTACTTAATAACCCAGCATCTGTCCAATATTTAACCTGGGTTACTTAATAACCCAGCATCTGTCCAATATTTAACCTGGGTTACTTAATAACCCAGCATCTGTCCAATATTTAACCTGGGTTACTTAATAACCCAGCATCTGTCCAATATTTAACCTGGGTTACTTAATAACCCAGCATCTGTCCAATATTTAACCTGGGTTACTTAATAACCCAGCATCTGTCCAATATTTAACCTGGGTTACTTAATAACCCAGTTCTGTCCAATATTTAACCTGGGTTACTTAATAACCCAGCATCTGTCCAATATTTAACCTGGGTTACTTAATAACCCAGTTCTGTCCAATATTTAACCTGGGTTACTTAATAACCCAGTTCTGTCCAATATTTAACCTGGGTTACTTAATAACCCAGTTCTGTCCAATATTTAACCTGGGTTACTTAATAACCCAGTTCTGTCCAATATTTAACCAGTGGTTACTTAATAACCCAGCATCTGTCCAATATTTAACCAGTGGTTACTTAATAACCCAGTTCTGTCCAATATTTAACCAGTGGTTACTTAATAACCCAGTTCTGTCCAATATTTAACCTGGGTTACTTAATAACCCAGTTCTGTCCAATATTTAACCAGTGGTTACTTAATAACCCAGCATCTGTCCAATATTTAACCAGTGGTTACTTAATAACCCAGTTCTGTCCAATATTTAACCTGGGTTACTTAATAACCCAGCATCTGTCCAATATTTAACCTGGGTTACTTAATAACCCAGTTCTGTCCAATATTTAACCAGTGGTTACTTAATAACCCAGCATCTGTCCAATATTTAACCAGTGGTTACTTAATAACCCAGTTCTGTCCAATATTTAACCAGTGGTTACTTAATAACCCAGTTCTGTCCAATATTTAATTTAATGTTTACTTACCTTGAGTTGTTTTTTAACCCGTCATTTTTTGCAGTGTTATATTGTAATATTCCAGCCGTAGAAATATACTCTGTTTATTTAATTACAGCAACCTAATGTAATATTACTGATTATGCTTTTACCTCTATCTCTCTCCCCCCTCCTTCTCCCCCCTCTCTCTCCCCCCTCTCTCTGCCCCCTAGTTGATGGAGACCCAGATCCAGGCATGTGGTCAGACTCCATCCCAGCTGCTGATCGAGCCCCACCCCCCTCGCTCCTCTGCCATGCACCTGGTGAGAACTCACACACAGTCAGGGCCAGATTAAGACATTAAGACGTTTTCTCGCGATTGAATTTTGACAGCCGCAACCAACCATAGAAATATTATTCATAGATACCGTTCCAATTCAAGTTAGGGCTGGCAACCATTGCAAGTGAGTTTAATAGTCAAATTGGCAGGGTAAGAGATTCCAAAACACTTCTATGGACTATATGTCTATGGCCACAATGCAACAATCTGTATATTTGACATGCATGCTGGACCAATTGCGGCCTTCCCTTCTATTTGCAACATGTAACTGCCAAAATAAAGGAAACACCTGAGTAAACGAGGGATATAAATGTTACGTTTGCGGTGCATTTTCCTGGGATGGTTTGGGTCCACTAGTAGAATCTATGCCAAGGAACATTGAAGCTGTTCTGGCAGGTCGTGGTGGTAAGACACTATATTGGTGTTTTGTTTATTTTGGCAGTTACACTGCCTTGCAAAAATATTTATCTCCCTTGGTGGTTTTCCTATTTTGTTGTATAATTAAAATAGATTTTTTTTTGGAGTTCATGTAATGGACAAAATAGTCCAAATGGGTGAAGTGAAATGGAAAAAATTACTTGTTTCAAAAAATCTAAAAAGAAAAAGAAGCATCCGCTATGAAATAAATAAGATCAAACAATTACCTTCAGAAGTCACATCATTAGTTAAATAAAGTCCACCTGTGTGCAATCTAAGTGTCACATGATCTCAGTATATATACACCGGTTCTGAAAGGCCCCAGAGTCTGCAACACCACTAAGCAAGGGGCACCACCAAGCAAGCGGCACAATGAAGACCAAGGAGCTCTCCAAACGAAGTACAGATCAGGGCTGGGTTGTAAAAAAAATATCAGAAACTTTGGACATCCCATGGAGCACCATTAAATAAAAAATGGAAAGAATACCACAACAAACCTGCCAAGAGAGGGCTGCCACCAAAACTCACAGACCAGGCAAGGAGGGCATTAATCAGAGAGGCAACAAAGAGACCAAAGATAACCCTGAAGGAGCTGCAAAGCTCCACAGCAGAGATTGGAGTATCTGTCCATAGGACCACCTTAAGCCGTACACTCTACAGAGCTGGGCTTCACGAAAGAGTGGCCAGAAAAAAGCAATTGCTTAAATAAAATAAATAAGAAAACATGTTTGATGTTCACCAAAAGGCATGTGGGGCACTCCCCAAACATATGTAAGAAGGTACTCTGGTCAGATGAGACTAAAATTGAGCTTTTTGGTCATCAAGGAAAATGCTATGTCTTGCTCAAACCCAACACCTCTCATCACCCTGAGAACACCATCCCCACAGTGAAGCAAGGTGGTGGCAGCATCATACTGTAGGGATGTTTTTCATCAGCAGGGACTGGTCAGAATTGAAGGAATGATGGATGAGGCTAAATACAGGAAAATTCTTGAGGGAAACCTGTTTCAGTCTTCCAGAGATTTGAGACTGGGACGGAGGTTCACCTTCCAGCAGGACATTGACCCTAAGTATACTGCTAAAGCCATACTCGAGTGGTTTAAGGGGAAACATTCAAACGTCTTGGATTGGCCTAGTTAAAGCCCAGACTTCAATCCAATTGAGAATCTGTGGTATGACTTAAAGATTGCTGTACACCAGCGGAACCCATCCATCTTGAAGGAACTGGAGCAGTTTTGCCTTGAAGAATGGGCAAAAATCCCAGTGCCTAGATGTACCAAGCTTATAGAGACATACTCCAAGAGACTTGCAGCTGTAATTGCTGCAAAAGGTGTCTCTACAAACTATTGACTTTGGGGGGGGGTGAAAAGTTCTGCACGCTCAAGCTTCTGTATTTTGGGGTTATTTCTTGTTTGTTTCACAATAAAAAAACATGTTTTATCTTCAAAGTGCATGTTGTGTAAATCAAACGATACAAACCCCCCATGGAGAGATCATCTGTTCACCTACACTGCGCCTCACAAAGACAAAAATCTCATATTTGGATTTATCAGACCAAAGGACAGATTTCCACCGGTCTAATGTCCATTGCTCGTGTTTCTTGGCCTAAGCAAGTCTCTTCTTATTATTGGTGTCCTTTAGTAGTGGTTTCTTTGCAGCAATTCAACCATGAAGCCCTGATTCACGCAGTCTCATCTGAAAAGTTGATGTTGAGATGTGTCTGTTACTTGTCTGTTACTTGACCTCTGTGAAGCATTTATTGGGCTGCAATTTCTGAGACTGGTAACTCTAATGAACGTATCCTCTGCAGCAGAGGTAACTCTGGGTCTTCCTTTGGCGGTCCTCATGAGAGACCGTTTTTGCGACTGCTCTTGAAGAAACTTTCAAAGTTCTTGAAATTTTCCGAATCTACTTTTTTTCATTTTCATGTCTTAAAGTAATGATGGACTGTCATTTCTCTTTGCTTATTTGAGCTGTTCTTGCCATAATATGGACTTGGTATTTTACCAAATAGGGCTATCTTCTGTATACCACCGCTTCCTTGTCACATCACAACTGATTGGCTCAAATGCATGAAGAAGGAAATAAATTCCACAAATTAACTTTTAACAAGGCACACCTGTTAATTGAAATGCATTCCAGGTGACTACCTCATGAAGCTGGTTGAGAGAATGCCATGAGTGTGCAAAGCTGTCATCAAGGCAAAGGGTGGCTACTTTGATTTGTTTAAAACTTGTTTCGTTACTACATGATTCCATATGTGTTATTTCATTGTTTTTATGTCTTCACTATTATTCTAAAATGTAGAAAATAGTAAAAAAAATAAACAAGAAAAACCCTTGAAAGATTAGGTGTGTCCAAACTTTGACTGGTACTCTATATATTCTGTGAATAATATATACGGTATATATTTCAGTTAATCACAACCCAACTGGCTGGGTCAGAAAACACACTAAAACAGCAGGTGGACTGTCTGGTCCTGTCTAAGAAAAACTGCTGGTTTTTTATCCTTTGTTGAAAAATATTTCTAAATGTTTTGCTATGATGTGCCCTAGTGAATACAACCCAGGTTACATAGGCTACTGGTTGCCTTTTGAGTATTTCTACTGTCCCCTACCCTCCCAGGACCCTGTCTGCTCTGGGGCTGCCCCAGGTCCTCGTTCCCCATAGTGTCATGGAGAGAGAGACCCAACTCCACCCATGTTCCTAATACCTGCCCAACCAACCAATATTTGCCCTTCTAACCAACCACCCAATACCAACCAATACCTGCCAAACATACAACCATCCATCCATCCAACCAATATCTGCCATTCCAACCAACATCTGCCCTTCCAACCAATATCTGCCCTTCCAACCAACCAACATCTGTCCTTCCAACCAATATCTGCCCTTCCAACCAACCAACATCTGCCCTTCCAAACCAACCAACATCTGTCATTCCAACCAACATCTGCCCTTCCAACCATACAACCATCCATCTATCCAACCAATATCTGCCATTCCAACCAACATCTGCCCTTCCAACCAATATCTGCCCTTCCAACCAATATCTGTCCTTCAAACCAATATCTGCCCTTCCAACCAATATCTGCCCTTCCAACCAATATCTGCCCTTCCAACCAACATCTGCCCTTCCAACCAACCAACATCTGCCATTCCAACCAATAACAACCCATCCAACCAATACCAACCAAAACATGCCCATCCATCCATCAAACCAATCAACCAACCAACCATTACCAACCATTACCTGCCTATTTGATTTGATTTGATTTGATTTGATTTTATTCCAACCAACCAAACAATATCAACCAACCAACCATCCAACCAACCAATACCAACCATTACCTGCCTATTCCAACCAACCAACCAATACCAACCAACCAATACCAACCAACCAATACCAACCAACCAGCCAATACCAATCAATAACTGTCCATCCATCCAATCAACCAACCAACCAACCAATACCAACCATTACCTGCCTATTCCAACCAACCAACACCTGCACAACCAATCAAAACTAACCAATCAATACCAACCCTTAAGTTTGCAGAATTCCATAAAATGTCCCTACAGTTCCTTTTATTTTTCAGAAATCCTGGTTGGATTATTCCTAGAATAAGCAGGAAAACCAGGATTTGTGGCCAACCAGAGATAGTTGGGAAAGTTATTTTAGAACCTACCAATCCTCCTTTCTTCTGGGTCTGAAGTCACCCTCTGTTCCTCAGTGTGTGCTCCTGCTTCTATCCTGTTCTCCCTCACTAATATACCTCTTCCCACCCCTCTTCCCACCCCTCTTCCCATCCCACTTCTCATTCCTCTTTCCATCACTTTCTCCCATACCTCTACCCCATCTTTCTCTCCTCCTCCCTCTCTCTTCCTCCCCCTCCCTCTCCTTCTTCTCTCCTCCTCCCTCTCTCCTAAACCCTCTCTCCTAATCCCTCTCACCTCCTCCCTCTCTCCTAATCCCTTTCTCCTCCTCCCTCTCTCTTCCTCCCTCGCTCCTCCTCCCTCTCCTCCTTCTCTCCTCCTCCCTCTCTCCTCATCCATCTCCCCTCATTCCTCTCTCCTCCTCCCTCTCTCCTCCTCCCTCTCCCCTCGTTCCTCTCCCCTCCTCCCTCTCCCCTCCTTCCTCTTTCCTCCTCCCTCTCCCCTCCTTCCTCTTTCCTTATCACTCTCTCATCATCCCTCTCCTCATCCCTCTCTCCTTCTCCATCTCCCCTCCTCCCTCTCTCCTAATCCCTCTCTTCCTCCCTCTCCTCCTTCTGTCCTCCTCCCTCTCTCCTAATCCCTCTCTTCCTCCCTCTCCTCCTTCTGTCCTCCTCCCTCTCTCCTCATCCATCTCCCCTCCTCTCTCTCCTCCTCCCTCTCTTCTCCTCCCTCTCCCCTCCTTCCTCTCTCCTAATCCCTCTCTCATCATCCCTCTCCTCATCTCTCTCTCCTTCTCTATCTCTCTTTCTCCATCCCATCCTCCCTCTCTCCTCCTCCTCTCTCCTCCTCCATCTCCCCTCCTTCCTCTCTCCTCATCCCTCTCTCCTAATTCCTCTCTCCTCCCTCTCTCCTCTTCCCTCGCTCCTCTTCCCTCTATCCTCCTCCCTCTCCCCTCTTCTCTCATCTCCTCCCCCTCTCTCCCCTCTCCCTTCTCCCCTCCCTCCCTCTCCTCTCCCTTCTCCCCTCCCTCTGCTGTCCACTCTTCCCTCTCTTTCTTTCTCTCTTCCCCCTCTCTCCCCTCTCTCTCTCTCTCTCTCTTCTATCTCATCAGTGTTTTCTTCCCCAGAGTCCTCTGATGTTTAAGGACCAGATGCAGCAGGATGTGATCATGGTGCTGAAGTTCCCCTCCAACTCCCCTGTGACCCACGTAGCAGCCAACACCCTGCCCCACCTCTCTGTCCCTGCTGCTGTCACCGTCACCTGCAGCAGACTGTTCGCTGTCAACCGTTGGCACAACACCGTCGGTGAGTAGGGGGGAGAGTGGTGTGTGTGTGTGTGTGTGTGTGTGTGTGTGTGTGTGTGTGTGTGTGTGTGTGTGTGAGAGAGAGAGGTGTAACCATGCATTGTGTGTTCTCAGGTCTCCGTGGGGCTCCAGGTTACTCCCTAGAACAGGCTCATCACCTGCCCATTGAGATGGACCCTCTCATAGGTCAGAACACATCATCTGCCTTGGTCATGTGATACCCTGGTGGTAACACTTTTTGCCCAAATTAGAGTCCATAGGTTGTTAGGCATCAGATCATATACCATTATAGTTTCTATTAGCATTGTTATATTGTGTGTGTGTGCGTGTGTGTGTGTGTGTGTGTGTGTGTGTGTGTGTAGCCAACAACTCAGGTGTGAGTAAGCGTCAGATCACAGACCTGGTGGACCAGAGCATCCAGATCAACACACACTGCTTCGTGGTTACCGCCGACAACCGCTACATCCTGGTCTGTGGCTTCTGGGACAAGAGCTTCAGAGTCTACTCTACCGAGACAGGTACCTGTTACAGTACTACTATACTACTACTATACGACTATACTATATACTATACTATATACTATACTATATACTATCTATACTGGGACAAGAGCTTCAGAGTCTATTCTACCGAGACAGGTACCTGCCACAGTACTACTATAGTATTACTATACTATACGACTATACTATATACTATACTTTATACTATCTATACTGGGACAAGAGCTTCAGAATCTACTCTACCGAGACAGGTACCTGTCACAGTACTACTATAGTACTACTATACTATATACTATACTATATACTATACTATATACTATCTATACTGGGACAAGAGCTTCAGAGTCTACTCTACCGAGACAGGTACCTGCCACAGTACTACTATACTACTACTATACGACTATACTATATACTATACTATATACTATACTATATACTATCTATACTGGGACAAGAGCTTCAGAGTCTACTCTACCGAGACAGGTACCTGCCACAGTACTACTATACTACTACTATACAACTATACTATATACTATACTATATACTATACTATTTACTATCTATACTGGGACAAGAGCTTCAGAGTCTACTCCACCGAGACAGGTATTATTAAACAGCACTATGCCACACTACTTCACTATTCATTTCTTTCAACAACCCTGAGGTGATGCAGACGAGACATAATACTACTACTTTACTACTACAATGCGTCGACATTATTCCTCAATACCACTACATTATTCCTCAATAGGTCTACATTATTCCTCAATACCACTACATTATTCCTCAATACCACTACATTATTCCTCAATACCACTACATTATTCCTCAATACCACTACATTATTCCTCAATAGGTCTACATTATTCCTCAATACCACTACATTATTCCTCAATACCACTACATTATTCCTCAATACCACTACATTATTCCTCAATAGGTCTACATTATTCCTCAATACCACTACATTATTCCTCAATAGGTCTACATTATTCCTCAATAGGTCGACATTATTCCTCAATACCACTACATTATTCCTCAATAGGTCGACATTATTCCTCAATGCCACTACATTATTCCTCAATAGGTCTACATTATTCCTCAATAGGTCGACATTATTCCTCAATACCACTACATTATTCCTCAATACCACTACATTATTCCTCAATACCACTACATTATTCCTCAATACCACTACATTATTCCTCAATGCCACTACATTATTCCTCAATAGGTCTACATTATTCCTCAATAGGTCTACATTATTCCTCAATACCACTACATTATTCCTCAATAGGTCTACATTATTCCTCAATAGGTCTACATTATTCCTCAATAGGTCTACATTATTCCTCAATACCACTACATTATTCCTCAATAGGTCTACATTATTCCTCAATACCACTACATTATTCCTCAATACCACTACATTATTCCTCAATAGGTCTACATTATTCCTCAATAGGTCTACATTATTCCTCAATACCACTACATTATTCCTCAATACCACTACATTATTCCTCAATAGGTCTACATTATTCCTCAATAGGTCTACATTATTCCTCAATAGGTCTACATTATTCCTCAATAGGTCTACATTATTCCTCAATACCACTACATTATTCCTCAATACCACTACATTATTCCTCAATACCACTACATTATTCCTCAATACCACTACATTATTCCTCAATATGTCTACATTATTCCTCAATAGGTCTACATTATTCCTCAATAGGTCTACATTATTCCTCAATACCACTACATTATTCCTCAATAGGTCTACATTATTCCTCAATAGGTCTACATTATTCCTCAATAGGTCTACATTATTCCTCAATACCACTACATTATTCCTCAATACCACTACATTATTCCTCAATAGGTCTACATTATTCCTCAATACCACTACATTATTCCTCAATACCACTACATTATTCCTCAATACCACTACATTATTCCTCAATACCACTACATTATTCCTCAATACCACTACATTATTCCTCAATACCACTACATTATTCCTCAATACCACTACATTATTCCTCAATACCACTACATTATTCCTCAATACCACTACATTATTCCTCAATATGTCTACATTATTCCTCAATACCACTACATTATTCCTCAATACCACTACATTATTCCTCAATACCACTACATTATTCCTCAATATGTCTACATTATTCCTCAATAGGTCTACATTATTCCTCAATAGGTCTACATTATTCCTCAATACCACTACATTATTCCTCAATAGGTCTACATTATTCCTCAATAGGTCTACATTATTCCTCAATACCACTACATTATTCCTCAATAGGTCTACATTATTCCTCAATAGGTCTACATTATTCCTCAATACCACTACATTATTCCTCAATACCACTACATTATTCCTCAATACCACTACATTATTCCTCAATACCACTACATTATTCCTCAATACCACTACATTATTCCTCAATACCACTACATTATTCCTCAATAGGTCTACATTATTCCTCAATACCACTACATTATTCCTCAATACCACTACATTATTCCTCAATAGGTCTACATTATTCCTCAATACCACTACATTATTCCTCAATACCACTACATTATTCCTCAATAGGTCTACATTATTCCTCAATACCACTACATTATTCCTCAATACCACTACATTATTCCTCAATACCACTACATTATTCCTCAATAGGTCTACATTATTCCTCAATACCACTACATTATTCCTCAATAGGTCTACATTATTCCTCAATAGGTCTACATTATTCCTCAATACCACTACATTATTCCTCAATTGGTCTACATTATTCCTCAATACCACTACATTATTCCTCAATAGGTCTACATTATTCCTCAATAGGTCTACATTATTCCTCAATAGGTCTACATTATTCCTCAATGCGTCTACATTATTCCTCAATAGGTCTACATTATTCCTCAATGCGTCTACATTATTCCTCAATAGGTCTACATTATTCCTCAATAGGTCTACATTATTCCTCAATAGGTCTACATTATTCCTCAATAGGTCTGCATTATTCCTCGATGTGGCTACATTATTTCTCGATCTGTCTACATTATTCCTCAATAGGTCTACATTATTCCTCAATGCGTCTATATTATTCCTCAATAGGTCTACATTATTCCTCGATCTGTCTACATTATTCCTCAATGAGTCTACATTATTCCTCAATAGGTCTACATTATTCCTCAATGCGTCTATATTATTCCTCAATAGGTCTACATTATTCCTCGATCTGTCTACATTATTCCTCAATGTGTCAACATTATTCCTCAATGAGTCTACATTATTCCTCAATAGGTCTACATTATTCCTCGATCTGTCTACATTATTCCTCAATGCCACTACATTATTCCTCAATACGTCGACATCTCTACCTCCTCCCTGTAGGTAAGTTGACCCAGATAGTGTTTGGCCACTGGGACGTGGTGACGTGCCTGGCCCGGTCAGAGAGCTACATCGGAGGGGACTGCTACATCGTGTCGGGGTCCAGAGACGCTACCCTGCTTCTGTGGTACTGGAGCGGACGCCATCACATCATTGGAGACAACCCCAACAACAGTAAGTCCGTGTGTGTGGAGGGGTGTGTTTGTGTGTGTTTGTGGGGTACATAGCAATATTCTTAATCTAAGAGGTGAAAGGGACTACGTTTCCTGTCCTTTTTACAATATTATCAGCACATTAATCTCTTGCCTTGTACAATGATCCCCAACGATCCCCACCGACTCCCAACGATCCCCAATGATCCCCAACGTTCCCCACCGACTCCCAACGATCCCCAATGATCCCCAACGGTCCCCACCGAGTCCCAACGTTCCCCAACGATCATTTTGATCTCCATGAACAGATACTTTCCCCATTTTTAATCTGCTCTTCGTGTGTCACATTTTATTTAAAGTGTATTTAGTCTCAATACATTTGAATGAATAAATATGTTTCCTAGGTGACTACCCTGCTCCGAGAGCCGTGCTGACGGGTCATGACCATGAGGTGGTGTGTGTCTCTGTCTGCGCTGAGCTGGGACTGGTCATTAGCGGGGCCAAAGGTCAGTGTGAGTGTGTGTGTGTGTGTGTGCGCGTGTGTGTGCGTGTGTGTGTTTCTAAATCTCCATCCCTTCTCCCTCCCCCCCTTCCTCCAGAGGGTCCATGTCTGGTCCATACTATAACAGGGGATCTGCTGCGGGCCCTGGAGGGCCCAGAGTTGTGCCTGAGGCCCCGCCTCATCTCTGTGTCCAGCGAGGGCCACTGTGTCATCTGTTATGAGAGAGGACGCTTCTGTAACTTCAGCATCAACGGGAAACTGCTGGCTCAGATGGAGGTCAACGACTCAACACGGGTACGACCACGGATACAGTATATATATCAAATCAAGTCAAATTGTATGGGTCACATACACACGGTTAGCAGACGTTATTGGTCACATACACACGGTTAGCAGACGTTATTGGTCACATACACATGGTTAACAGACGTTATTGGTCACATACACATGGTTAGCAGACGTTATTGGTCACATACACATGGTTAGCAGACGTTATTGGTCACATACACACGGTTAGCAGACGTTATTGGTCACATACACACGGTTAGCAGACGTTATTGGTCACATACACATGGTTAACAGACGTTATTGGTCACATACACATGGTTAGCAGACGTTATGGGTCACATACACACGGTTAGCAGATGTTATGGGTCACATACACACGGTTAGCAGACGTTATTGGTCACATACACACGGTTAGCAGACATTATGGGTCACATACACACGGTTAGCATACGTTATTGGTCACATACACACGGTTAGCAGACGTTATGGTCACATACACACGGTTAGCACACGTTATGGGTCACATACACACGGTTAGCAGATGTTATGGGTCACATACACACGGTTAGCAGACGTTATTGGTCACATACACACGGTTAGCAGACGTTATGGGTCACATACACACGGTTAGCAGACGTTATTGGTCACATACACACGGTTAGCAGACGTTATTGGTCACATACACACGGTTAGCAGACGTTATTGGTCACATACACACGGTTAGCAGACGTTATGGGTCACATACACACGGTTAGCAGACGTTATTGGTCACATACACATGGTTAGCAGACGTTATTGGTCACATACACATGGTTAGCAGACGTTATTGGTCACATACACACGGTTAGCAGACGTTATGGTCACATACACACGGTTAGCAGACGTTATGGGTCACATACACACGGTTAGCAGACGTTATTGGTCACATACACACGGTTAGCAGACGTTATTGGTCACATACAAACGGTTAGCAGACGTTATTGGTCACATACACACGGTTAGCAGACGTTATTGGTCACATACACACGGTTAGCAGACGTTATTGGTCACATACACACGGTTAGCAGACGTTATTGGTCACATACACACGGTTAGCAGATGTTATTGTGAGTGTAGTGAAATGCTTCTAGATCCGACAGTGCAGCAGGATCTAACAAGTAATATCTAACAATTCAACAACAGAACCTAATATCTAACAGGTAATATCTAACAATTCCACAACAGAACCTAATACACACATCTAGTAAAGGAATGGGATAAGAATATACAGTGCCTTGCGAAAGTATTCGGCCCCCTTGAACTTTGTGACCTTTTGCCACATTTCAGGCTTCAAACATAAAGATATAAAACTGTATTTTTTTGTGAAGAATCAACAACAAGTGGGACACAATCATGAAGTGGAACAACATTTATTGGATATTTCAAACTTTTTTAACAAATCAAAAACTGAAAAATTGGGCGTGCAAAATTATTCAGCCCCTTTACTTTCAGTGCAGCAAACTCTCTCCAGAAGTTCAGTGAGGATCTCTGAATGATCCAATGTTGACCTAAATGACTAATGATGATAAATACAATCCACCTGTGTGTAATCAAGTCTCCGTATAAATGCACCTGCACTGTGATAGTCTCAGAGGTCCGTTAAAAGCGCAGAGAGCATCATGAAGAACAAGGAACACACCAGGCATGTCCGAGATACTGTTGTGAAGAAGTTTAAAGCCGGATTTGGATACCAAAAGATTTCCCAAGCTTTAAACATCCCAAGGAGCACTGTGCAAGCGATAATATTGAAATGGAAGGAGTATCAGACCACTGCAAATCTACCAAGACCTGGCCGTCCCTCTAAACTTTCAGTTCATACAAGGAGAAGACTGATCAGAGATGCAGCCAAGAGGCCTATGATCACTCTGGATGAACTGCAGAGATCTACAGCTGAGGTGGGAGACTCTGTCCATAGGACAACAATCAGTCGTATATTGCACAAATCTGGCCTTTATGGAAGAGAGGCAAGAAGAAAGACATTTTTTAAAGATATCCATAAAAAGTGTTGTTTAAAGTTTGCCACAAGCCACCTGGGAGACACACCAAACATGTGGAAGAAGGTGCTCTGGTCAGATGAAACCAAAATTGAACTTTTTGGCAACAATGCAAAACGTTATGTTTGGCGTAAAAGCAACACATCTGAACACACCATCCCCACTGTCAAACATGGTGGTGGCAGCATCATGGTTTGGGCCTGCTTTTCTTCAGCAGGGACAGGGAAGATGGTTAAAATTGATGGGAAGATGGATGGAGCCAAATAGAGGACCATTCTGGAAGAAAACCTGATGGAGTCTGCAAAAGACCTGAGACTGGGACGGAGATGTGTCTTCCAACAAGACAATGATCTAAAACATAAAGCAAAATCTACAATGGAATGGTTCAAAAATAAACATATCCAGGTGTTAGAATGGCCAAGTCAAAGTCCAGACCTGAATCCAATCGAGAATCTGTGGAAAGAACTGAAAACTGCTGTTCACAAATGCTCTCCATCCAACCTCACTGAGCTCGAACTGTTTTGCAAGGAGGAATGGGAAAAGATGTCAGTCTCTCGATGTGCAAAACTGATAGAGACATACCCCAAGCGACTTACAGCTGTAATCGCAGCAAAAGGTGGCGCTACAAAGTATTAACTTAAGGGGGCTGAATAATTTTGCACGCCCAATTTTTCAGTTTTTGATTTGTTAAAAAAGTTTTAAATATCCAATAAATGTCGTTCCACTTCATGATTGTGTCCCACTTGTTGTTGATTTTTCACAAAAAAATACAGTTTTATATCTTTATGTTTGAAGCCTGAAATGTGGCAAAAGGTTGCAAAGTTCAAGGGGGCCGAATACTTTCGCAAGGCACTGTAGCCTCCACACTGACTCTGTACCGGTACCCCCCTGTATATAGCCTCCACATTGACTCTGTACTGGTACCCCCTGTATATAGCCTCCACACTGACTCTGTACTGGTACCCCCCTGTATATAGCCTCCACATTGACTCTGTACTGGTACCCCCTGTATATAGCCTCCACACTGACTCTGTACTGGTACCCCCCTGTATATAGCCTCGTTATTGTTGTTCTTATTGTGTTACTTTTTTACATTTTTATTTTATTTAGTCTACTAAATATTAAATATTTTCTTATTTTTGAACTACACTATTGGTTAAGGGCTTGTAAGTAAAGCATTTCACGGTAAAGTTGTTGTATTCGGTGCATGTGATAAATAAAGTTTTATCTGATACATTATATCAGTATTATTAGTATTATATATTATAAACTTCTGGCTCAGAGGTCAATGACTCTCTTGGAAAAAAGGTGCTAAGTGTTACTATACAGGGTTGGTCAGTAGAACAGGTTCTCCACAATCACCCGACCTCAACCCAGTTGAGATGTGCTGGGATGAGTTGGACTGCAGAGTGAAGGAAAAGCAGCCAACAACAGTACAGGTTCTCCACAATCACCCGAACTCAACCCAGTTCAGATGTGCTGGGATGAGTTGGACTGAAGAGTGAAGGAAAAGCAGCCAACAAGTGCTCAGCATATGTGGAAGCTCCTTCAAGACAGTTGGAAAAGCATTCCAGGTGAAGCTGGTTGAGAGAATGCCAAGAGTGTGCAAAGCTGTAATCAAGGCAAAATGTGGCTACTTTGAAGAATCTAAAATATATTTTGATATGTTTACCACTTTTTTTGGTTACTACATGATTCCATATGTGTTATATCATAGTGTTGATGTCTTCACTATTATTCTACAATGTCAAAACAAATATAAAGAAAAACCCTTGAATGAGGTGTTCTAAAATGTTTGACTAGTAAATAATCCTTATAAGGATCCATTAGGAACCTGCGCTAGCACGCACACACACACACACACAAACTAATCCACGTCTGCTGGTTTTCTTGTGGGTTCATAACTTTCTTATTCAGTTTCTCTCTGTCCCGCACTTCTCTCTTCCTCCTCTTCCGCACTCTCTCTGCCTCCCTTCCCATCGCTTCCTTCTCTCTCTCTCTCTTTCTCTCTCCTTCCTGCCTTTTTTCCTCCCTCCATCTCTCCCTTCCCCTCCCTCCCTCCCTCCCCCTCCCTTCCCTTCCCTTCCCTTCCCTTCCCTTCCCTTCCCTTCCCTTCCCTTCCCTTCCCTTCCCTTCCCTTCCCTTCCCTTCCCTCCCTCCCTCCCTTCCCCTCCCTTCCCCTCCCTCCCTCCCTTCCCCTCCCTCCCTCCCTTCCCCTCCCTTCATCCCCCTCCCTCCCTCCCTTCCCCTCCCTCCCTTCCTTCCCCTCCCTCCCCCTCCCTCCCTTCCCCTCCCTCCCCCTCCCTCCAGGCGATCCTGTTGAGTAGTGACGGTCAGAACCTGGTGACAGGAGGAGACAACGGGGTGGTGGAGGTGTGGCAGGCCTGTGACTTCAAACAGCTCTACATCTACCCAGGCTGTGACGCTGGCATCCGCGCCATGGACCTCTCTCACGACCAGAGGTGGGTAGGCCGGGGGGGGGGGGGGGGGGGAATGGAGGGGAAGGGAGGGAGGGAGGGGAATGGAGGGGGAGGGAGGGAGGGGAGGTGGGTAGGACGGGAAGGAGGGGAGGGGAGGTGGGTAGGACGGGAGGGAGGGAGGGGAGGTGGTCAGTCTTTTTCATGTTTCTGTTTTCACGCATTCGGCATTGTTTCTGAACCAGACTGACCAGAACCAGACTGACCAGAACCAGACTGACCAGAACCAGACTGACCGGGTCATGCTGGTCTGATGTGGTTTCTTTCTTATGTGTTGCTCAGTTGGTTTGCAGCGCCAGGATAGTGGATTAGATTCCCAGGACGTAAAATGTACGCACGCATGACCGGAAGTCACTTTTGGATTAAAAGCATCTGCTAACTATATTATAGTTTGACGTGGTCTCTGTCTGTCTGCAGGACTCTGATCACTGGCATGGCGTCTGGCAGCATCGTAGCTTTCAACATCGACTTCAACCGCTGGCACTACGAACACCAGAACAGGTACTGAGGAGGACAAACACGAGACGAGGAGAGAGAGGAAGACGAGCACCAGACGAGGAGAGAGAGGAGGACGAGCACCAGGCGAGGAGAGAGAGGAAGACGAGCACGAGACGAGGAGAGAGGAGGAGAGAGAGGAAGACGAGCACCAGATGAGGAGAGAGAGGAAGACGAGCACGAGACGAGGAGAGAGAGGAGGACAAGCACGAGACGAGGAGAGAGAGGAAGACGAGCACCAGACGAGGAGAGAGAGGAGGACGAGCACGAGACGAGGAGAGAGAGGAAGACGAGCACCAGACGAGAAGAGAGAGGTCAAGCTGTAAACAACAGCTACAAAAATGAAGAATAAGAGGTTGAAAAGCCACTAAAACTCTACTTCCTGTGATGAGTTTCACTTGAGAAGGAAGAGCGAGCATCACAGCTACTGTAGGACATCTTGTCTGCCATTTCAACCCTAACAGCCACACGACACCCCTGATGGGATCCTTATATTAATGAACTAAGATATAAAGTAAGGAGAAGATCAAATCTACTGCTAGACTATGACTGAGGTTGAACAGACCCATACAGGACTTTTAATGTTTGAGAATATTCACGGTTAATGGACAGAATGCTTATCGCTTCACAGGACAATGTACATTACTAAAAAAAATGGGTTTTGTTGCTTTTGGGTTTAGTTATTTTGTTATGTTTTTTTAAACTTTATTTATCTTTTGTTTCTAGTTTCTAGTTTTAAAGGGTGGGAGATGTGGTCCAGACTAACACAGAAAGTTCAAACTGGTCGAAACTGAATTGAACAGGTTTAAAACTGTATTGAACTGGTTTGACCCTGTATTGAACTGGTTTGACCCTGTATTGAACTGGTTTGACCCTGTATTGAACTGGTTTGACCCTGGATTGAACTGGATTGAACTGGTTTGACCCTGTATTGAACTGGTTTGACCCTGTATTGAACTGGTTGACCCTGTATTGAACTGGTTTGACCCTGTATTGAACTGGTTTGACCCTGTATTGAACTGGTTTGACCCTGGATTGAACTGGTTTGACCCTGTATTGAACTGGTTTGACCCTGTATTGAACTGGTTTGACCCTGGATTGAACTGGTTTGACCCTGGATTGAACTGGTTTGACCCTGGATTGAACTGGTTTGACCCTGTATTGAACTGGTTTGACCCTGTATTGAACTGGCTTGACCCTGTATTGAACTGGTTTGACCCTGTATTGAACTGGTTTGACCCTGGATTGAACTGGTTTGACCCTGTATTGAACTGGTTTGACCCTGTATTGAACTGGTTTGACCCTGTATTGAACTGGTTTGACCCTGGATTGCACTGGTTTGAAGCAGTACTTCCCATTAAAGAAAACAGATGCTGTTGGCTTAAACTCATATCGAGTAAATTATATTTATTTTCGTTTCATATTATTTTGTTTTGATTTCATTTCTTACGTTTGATTTATTTTATTTCAGTTAATTTATTTTTGTTATATATATATTTTTTTTAAATTACCCCCTTGGGAGGTGAATATGATTTCTGTAAATACTGTTTTGTTTCCTAGTCTCTGTGTCAATGATTGACAAGCAGGAATAGATCACAGTCCTCACTCCTATCGCCACACAGACCATCACTTTTCATTTATTAATGACTTTCTGTGTAATAATAGCGATGGCAATGATGATGACTGTGATGAAGAAATGTTTCGCTGACGCCATCAAACGACGACATCTACCAGATATCCACAAGACAAGTTTGATTTTCTTTGTATGTTTGGTGATTGTTTTGTCAAATATGTACATATAGTCTTGGTTTCAGGCTACAGGCGTCACAGAGAGGGAGTTTGATAGACTTCAGGCT
Source organism: Oncorhynchus mykiss (assembly GCF_057628025.1). Classification (NCBI taxonomy): domain Eukaryota; kingdom Metazoa; phylum Chordata; class Actinopteri; order Salmoniformes; family Salmonidae; genus Oncorhynchus; species Oncorhynchus mykiss. Next base: position 3,801,379 of record NC_143031.1, on the reverse strand, counting down.
ACGACAGACAGGCTTCACAGAGAGGGAGTTTGATAGACTTCAGGCTACGACAGACAGGCTTCACAGAGAGGGAGTTTGATAGACTTCAGGCTACGACAGACAGGCCTCACAGAGAGGGAGTTTGATAGACTTCAGGCTACGACAGACAGGCCTCACAGAGAGGGAGTTTGATAGACTTCAGGCTACGACAGACAGGCTTCACAGAGAGGGCGTTTGATAGACTTCAGGCTACGACAGACAGGCTTCACAGAGAGGGAGTTTGATAGACTTCAGGCTACGACAGACAGGCTTCACAGAGAGGGAGTTTGATAGACTTCAGGCTACGACAGACAGGCCTCACAGAGAGTGAGTTTGATAGACTTCAGGCTACGACAGACAGGCTTCACAGAGAGGGAGTTTGATAACGTAAAAAGGAAACCTTCACTCATTCACATTTGTCAGATTATTTAAAGAAAGGAAGACAAAAAAAAAGAATTGATTCAGTGTCAAAACGTTTTGTTCTTGTATTCACACTTTGCATCAAATCACATATTATTTATTAGCCTGGTGATTATTTCCTGTCACATGACCCTTAAGTTAATTAAGTTAAGTTAATTAAGACGGGAGGGAGGGAGGGGGAGGAGAGACAGGAAGTACTCACTCACACCCAAAAACAGGTTCAATTTATGGATCCAAAAAAAAGGTCAAATATTTTTGGGATCTATGAAATCCCCCCCCCCCCCAAAAAAAAAAAAACAACAACTATTGTATTCATGTTTTATTGCAAAGATGTAAAATATGACCACGTGTGAGTTGAAAGTTGGAAGAAAATACAAATAAAATATGCAAAGAATTTGTTGATCTGCCTTTTCATTTGTAATGATTTGAATGATTGTCATCATGCTAAATGATGTTAACAAAATAAAACCTTTCAGTTTGGTGCCATTTTGTTCTGTAAATATGGGTCATATGGTAAGCAAATGGCAGGGCAGTAAAAGCCATGATCCTCATTACCTCATCGAAATGACAGGGCAGTAAAGCCATGATCCTCATTACCTCATCGAAATGACAGGGCAGTAAAGCCATGATCCTCATTACCTCATCAAAATGGCAGGGCAGTAAAGCCATGATCCTCATTACCTCATCGACATGACAGGGCAGTAAAGCCATGATCCTCATTACCTCATCGAAATGACAGGGCAGTAAAGCCATGATCCTCATTACCTCATCAAAATGACAGGGCAGTAAAGCCATGATCCTCATTACCTCATCGAAATGACAGGGCAGTAAAGCCATTATCCTCATTACCTCATCGAAATGACAAGGCAGTAAAGCCATTATCCTCATTACCTCATCGAAATGACAGGGCAGTAAAGCCATTATCCTCGTTACCTCATCAAAATGACAGGGCAGTAAAGCCATTAGCCTCATTACCTCATCGAAATGACAGGGCAGTAAAGCCATGATCCTCATTACCTCATCGAAATGACAGGGCAGTAAAGCCATTATCCTCATTACCTCATCGAAATAACAGGGCAGTAAAGCCATGATCCTCATTACCTCATCAAAATGACAGGGCAGTAAAGCCATTAGCCTCATTACCTCATCGAAATGACAGGGCAGTAAAGCCATGATCCTCATTACCTCATCGAAATGACAGGACAGTAAAGCCATTATCCTCATCGAAATGACAGGGCAGTAAAGCCATTAGCCTCATTACCTCATCAAAATGACAAAGCAGTAAAGCTATTATCCTCATTACCTCATCGAAATGACAGGGCAGTAAAGCCATTATCCTCATTACCTCATCGAAATGACAGGGCAGTAAAGCCATTATCCTCATTACCTCATCGAAATGACAAGGCAGTAAAGCCATTATCCTCATTACCTCATCGAAATGACAGGGCAGTAAAGCCATTAGCCTCGTTACCTCATCAAAATGACAGGGCAGTAAAGCCATGATCCTCATTACCTCATCGAAATGACAGGGCAGTAAAGCCATTAGCCTCATTACCTCATCGAAATAACAGGGCAGTAAAGCCATGATCCTCATTACCTCATCAAAATGACAGGGCAGTAAAGCCATTAGCCTCATTACCTCATCGAAATGACAGGGCAGTAAAGCCATGATCCTCATTACCTCATCGAAATGACAGGACAGTAAAGCCATTATCCTCATCGAAATGACAGGGCAGTAAAGCCATTAGCCTCATTACCTCATCAAAATGACAAAGCAGTAAAGCTATTATCCTCATTACCTCATCGAAATGACAGGGCAGTAAAGCCATTATCCTCATTGCCTTTATCTGTTAATCTTTGGTAAGGATTTTTTTATTGTGGATTTTCCAAGGAGTTCTGTTATCGGTGATTCATTATGACGGCAGAAATAAAAATAGTTTTAGTCAGATATTTAGCAGATGTTATTGTGTAGCGAAATGCCTGTAGATGGATTTATGGCTGGGTGGGAAAACAGAGGACATTGAAGGGATTTTGTTTGCCCTATACATGACATAGGCCTGTATGTGGAACCGGTAGGATAAAAGTGGTATGAAGGTTTCATTAAGCTTTAAACATTATTATTAAATATGTTTCTTAAATCTGATGTTGCCACCACCATGCTTCACCGTACGGATGGTGCCAGGTTTCCTCCAGACATGATGCCGCCACCACCATGCTTCACCGTACGGATGGTGCCAGGTTTCCTCCAGACATGATGCTGCCACCACCATGCTTCACCGTACGGATGGTGCCAGGTTTCCTCCAGATGTAATGCTGCCACCACCATGCTTCACCGTACGGATGGTGCCAGGTTTCCTCCAGACATGATGCTGCCACCACCATGCTTCACCGTACGGATGGTGCCAGGTTTCCTCCAGATGTAATGCTGCCACCACCATGCTTCACCGTACGGATGGTGCCAGGTTTCCTCCAGACATGATGCTGCCACCACCGTGCTTCACCGTACGGATGGTGCCAGGTTTCCTCCAGACATGATGCTGCCACCACCGTGCTTCACCGTACGGATGGTGCCAGGTTTCCTCCAGACATGATGCTGCCACCACCATGCTTCACCGTACGGATGGTGCCAGGTTTCCTCCAGATGTAATGCTTGGCATTCAGGCCTAAATTTGGTGGAGTGCTGCAGAGATGGTTGTCCTTCTAGAAGTTTCTCCCATCTCCACAGTGGAACTGTCAGAGTGACCATCGGGTTCTTGACCAAGGCCTTTCTCCCCTGATTGGTCAGTTTGGCCGTTGCGGGCAGCTCTAGGAAGAGTCTTGGTGCTTCCTAACTTTTTCCATTTAAGAATGATTCGAGGACACTGTGTTTTTGCTGCAGACATTCTGCTCTGACATGCACTGTCAACTGTGGGACCTTTTATATAGACCGGTGTGTGCCTTTCCAAATCATGTCCAATCAATTGAATTACCACAGGTGGACTCCAATCAAGTTGTAGAAACATGTCAAGGACGATCAATGGAAACGGGATGCACCTGAGCTCAATTTCGAGGTATTTCTGTTTTTTATATTTAATACATTTTTCAAAATGTGCTTTGTAATTTTGAGTTATTGTGTGTAGATTGATGAGGAAAAATAATAATTCCAGCCATTTTAGAAGCTGTAACGTAACAAAATGTGTAAAAAAAAAGTGAGGTGGTCTGATTTTTTTCCCCTTTTTGTAGATGGTCCACGAATCAGCATATTCAAACAGGTCGCTGCAGCCCAAAATGGCGACCGGAGGCGAGTGGGTGTGGAAAGGAGTATGGAAAGCGAATCGGCTAATTGGGCGAAATTGTTGCCACTTTGACCGTGTTGCGTTGCTGATTGGGCTGTATGAAAAGTCACTAAACCGACGACCAGCGATCCTTCCACATGTGTTCAGATTTTTTTGTGCCTCCCCCCCGTCAAAGTTGCCCATCTCCGCTCTAACCTAACCTACTGCTGAGCTTTCAACTGGAATATCTGTTGGCTTTGTTTTCTGTTTTTGAACAACTAATTGATGGATATCGGTTCAATTCCTTGAATTCCATTTTCTTTCTCTTTTTCCTTCTTCTGTGAACTCACTGGGCACGTCAGACTGTTTCTGTGTGATGTAGTAGGAACTTGTAGTTTCCTACAGGCCATTAATCAACATAGTTAATTATCACGTTTTATTCACTAAACTACATGACCATAATCCATTGCGTATCTACTTTGTCCAGTCTACATTTCTTTTTCGGCCTGCTACTGAAGAGACAAGAATGCGCGTGAGTGGATATAGAGAGCAGCTGTTGCTTCGTGATTAATCTCTACCTGGGAAATACGTGATCAAAGTGATTGATAGTTGGCATTCAGCAGTCATTAAAAGTATGCCTTATTTACTTAGAAGAACTACAACATAGTTTTTGTCAGACAGCATAACCAGCAGCTCTATAGAGATAATAATAATAAAAATAATAAAGTCATCAAATAAAACAAATTATATACGCAACTGAAATATGATGAAGTAAAATAATGTAAATAATTGTTGGTTAATCAGCAGTCATCGGCAGTCACTATGGGCAGTTATGGGACTTTTACTGATTTTTTTTTATTCTGTGTTGTTACAATATTCAACTCAAATAATCAAAACCGAAAACCGAGATAAATAATTAACCCCAAACCCGACTCAAAGCACTCATTGCTCAGCACTACCTATAGCAGAGCGCTTTCCCACACCCAGTTCATTACCACATGGGCCATTCTATCCAAAATGATTGGGATGGTCCTACCCCATTGAATTTTACATTTAAAATGGTTAGGGTTAGGTAAGGGTTAAGGTTAGGGTAGGGAGGTGCCAAGGATCCCGGACAGCACTGACTCTATCCACACGCTCATTGCTGTTACAGAATTCAACCCAAATAATCAAAGCCTGAGTCGAAAACAATGGTTTTTGTGTTTATTATAATGAACCGAAACCCAACCCTGTCCACACGCCCAGTACTTAACTTTTCAACACACCCTCTTGACCATAGTCCGGTCTCGGTATCGAGCTGCAGCTCCCTACTTCTCAATGCGAACGTGAGTAGATTACCTTGAAAACAACGGTCGGACATCTAGGAAGCAGTCTCCAGTTTGTATTATACCTCGGTGGTGTACACGGAACAAATATCGACCAGATCTTGTCCGGACGACAACAACAACAACGTGTTAAAGGTACAATATGCATTTTCTAGTTGCAATAATGTTAATAGTTCGCCTAATTTCAGTTTATGTGACAAAACAAGCACTCTTGAGTGTAGAGAATCATTGTACCATCTAAACCGCTGTGAAATCTATTTTAAATAACCACAAATATTGTGGTTTCAGATGTTTGAAGCTGGTGTACACAACCGAAAGTAAAAGACGCAAAGACGCATAGAAATCGCAGATGACCGCTTCTCAGACTTGCTTTCAATGAGAAGACCTAGAAGATCTATAACGGATATTATTCTTATTTTTTTTAATTAAAGGTGTAACCAAGGCTTTCAGAGAACACAGAGAAACATGGCTACAGTCTTCATCTGTTCCGTCTGTACCGAAGTCTTCGTTGGACATATATCGCTGAGCTGCCAGCACACCTTCTGTAGACGTTGCCTCCAGAAGAGTATGGACTTCGGTTGCGTTATCTGTCCGGTGTGCGGGGATCCAATCACGTCGGAGAACATCAGAGTCAACAGAATACTAAGGGACATGGCAGATGAAGTGAGACAGAGAAGAGTTGATCTCAGAGTGTTGAAGAGGAATGAGGACATTGATGTGAATAACTGGGAAACCGAGGAGAAGAAGAAGAAGAAGGAGAATGTGAAAACATCAAAGTCCTTGGTGAAGGAAGGCCTGGCTGCCAGAAAGACAGAGAGGAAGTTAAAGTCGTCTCTGACCACTGGTCCCTGGGAGGGTATACTTTTTGGCATTATAGCCTTTTATTGCTTTATTTCTGTTCTTACTTATGTTGTCCTTCCTTGTGTGGAATATGTGTCTGTAACAATGTCAGGAAATGCAGCCAAGGTGTTCGGATCCCCTTTGGTGTTCATGTCTATGTTTGTGGTCTTCGGTGTTGTTGCTCATTTGGTGGATTTTGTGTTGAAAAAGATTGACTTAAAATCTGTTTTATATAGTAATAACTGATTGATTGGTTTTATGCGGTGTTGGAGAGTCATTGGATGTAGCGAACTTCCTTTCCCAGCAGTTTGGTGATAGTTGAACAACTTTCTTGAAATGAATTATCTTATTGAGTTGACTTACATCTGCAGGTTTATGCCCAGTTTATTGATGTTATGATAAGTGCAGTAGATTTTAGTTGTAAAATAAATGTTGTGAATTATGTTTTAAACTGCTAACTGATTATATGGAAGAAAAGGGGTGTATTTTGTTGTAAAACTTTTTCCTGTAAATTTACCAACATTATACTGTAATTTTGCTTTACAGCAGAGATGCTGTAATATATTTTACAGTACCTCTTTTCCATACTATAAAACACATTACAGAATACAGCATCCCTGCTTTAAATTTACAGCTGTAAGGTTTTTACAGTAGTAGTAGTATTCAATGTCGGGATTCGTGTCTCCACAACTGCAGTGGCGTTGCCAACAATATTGTTTGAAATGTTTTATATTATTATTTAGTGTTATTATTATTTTATTTAAACAATATAGAAACATTTTTGAGAAAAATGGGTTCCCTGCTGAAAAGGTTTAAATACCACTGTTTTACAGTAAGAAAAATACTACTGTAAAATATATTACAGCATACCTAGCTGTAAAGCAAAATTACAGTATTTAAGCTGGCTACTCTGGTGCCATTACAATGCTGAATATTTACAGTGAAATTCTACCTGAAATCTAAATACAAAGACATATATACATATGTACATAAAATAGATGTATGCAAATTGCTGACAACATTAACTACAAATGAACAACATAATTGACAATAGAAGTAACAACAGTTATCACATATGTAACCAAATAAGCATCATTACAACACTAATTAAAAATTATATTGTGTGGCTGTGTGTGGGTGGAGTGGGGGGGGGGGGGGGGGGGGATTGAGATCAAATTGGGATTGGGTACAATCCTAGATCTATGATCAGGGGCAACTCTATTTAGGGTAAGGGGGTTCAGAGGCGGTGAAACGGGACAGTTTGGTCAGGAGAGCATCCAGGACAGAGAGAAGTCAGCATCATGTGTTCCTCATGGGGCTCCGTAAACAAACCTCCTCGCGTTCTGATTGGTCAGCTCTTCTCAACCCTAGGACAAGCATAGAAAGAGAAAGACTAGAATGAGCACCGGGGGCTGTTACTCTGTGGGTAAATAGAGAGACAGACAGCACCGGGGGCTGTTACTCTGTGGGTAAATAGAGAGACAGACAGCACCGGGGGCTGTTACTCTGTGGGTAAATAGAGAGACAGACAGCACAAATAGAGAGACAGACAGCACCAGGGGCTGTTACTCTGTGGGTAAATAGAGAGACAGACAGCACCGGGGGCTGTTACTCTGTGGGTAAATAGAGAGACAGACAGCACCGTGGGCTGTTACTCTGTGGGTAAATAGAGAGACAGACAGCACCAGGGGCTGTTACTCTCTGGGTAAATAGAGAGACAGCAACAGGGGCTGTTACTCTGTGGGTAAATAGACAGAGGACAAGGGACATATCAAGCTGGTGTTGTGTCTACGTACTTAACTACAAATCTACAGTAGGCATAAGCTATTACTGTAAAGAAATGATACAGAATGACGTGAGGATTTCCTCCAGGAGGCTTCCAATTACAGTAAATAACAGTATTTTTCAGCATTTTACCCATAATGCAGTGCAATCTATAACATTATTGCTCTAAGACACATGTATGGTATTTTACTGTGCCTTCTACAGTGTTTTAATGTTGACATGACAGTCTTACACTACATAGCTTTTCTCCATTTGAGAAGACACTAACCTATTTGTATTGAAATGTAATAAAAATATAATTCTGTTATGACGTTTTTTTGTTTTCTCCTTCACTAATACCCCTTTTACTTCACTATTTAAATGTGAATTGTTCTTGTGTTTGTAACAGAGGGACCCTTTTAAAAATAACGTTATTGTCACAACCTGCTGAGGTGGTTGTTCATCTCTTCAAAGAAGCTCCCAGTCTGAGGCACGGCATCACTACAGTCTCTGGTTTGAATCCAGGCTGTATCACATCCGCCTGTGAATGGGAGTCCCATAGGGTGGCGTACAATTGGCCCAGCGTCGTCCGGGTTTGGCCGGGGGGGTAGGCCGTCACTGTAAATAAGAATATGTTCTTAACTGACTTGCCAGGTTAAATAAAGGTTACAAATTAACATTTTAAAAGGAGGTGTTTAACCAATCCAATAACCATCTGTTACAGTTCAATACTTCCAATCAAATATATGAGTTCTGGTTTACGATATACAGTACTTCACAGTTAGTCCAGTGGAACCAGGTTAGTCCAGTTTAACCAGGTTAGTCCAATTTAACCAGGTTAGTCCAGATTTAACCAGGTTAGTCCAATTTAACCAGGTAAGTCCAGTTGAACCAGGTTAGTCCAGTTGAACCAGGTTAGTCCAGTTTAACCAGGTTAGTCCAGATTTAACCAGGTTAGTCTAGTTTAACCAGGTTAGTCCAGATTTAACCAGGTTAGTCTAGTTTAACCAGGTTAGTCTAGTTTAACCAGAGGGGGGGGACATCTGAATAGAACACTACTGTTTGCCAATTATAAAGTGGATACGGTGCCATTACATCGCCAGAGAAAGAAACCTGATTTGTGGTCTCAGGTGGACACTCAGGTGGCAAGAACATAATTAAATGCTAACCTTGCATTTTTTTTGTGTGCAAATATTCAGGATCATCTTTTTGCGAACCTTGTAGTTCTTGCATTGCGTACTGCATAGGGTATATTTTAGGCTTTCCTATATCCCAAAAATATTCCCAGGATATTCCGGATTCCCACGAATCAATCCCGTACAAGTCCCCAAATTGTCACAGCTAAAATACCAACATTGCAGGATTAACAATTCTACTGGGCCTATCCAATGGCAGTTCTGTTATTTTAGTTCCGATCTGATAGAGTCCGCTCTGCCTTACCACTGAGCTAGTACACAACTAGGGCCTGTTCCTCAAACTCAACAGTAAGGGTCTTACAGTAGACTGGGCTATCCCCTAAGTACCTGTACTACCTCACCCTGCAACCCAGCATCTTTTCAGGATCGTCCAGGCCAGATAGTCGACCTTAGGACACTATGAGTGGATACTCTCTCCTGGGTTGGTTTAGCCCAGAATCACCCCTCATACGACTCCTACCAATGCACTCAGTCAGTACCTTTAGTTGGGTCTCAGGTTCCTTCATACCAGCAATTCAGGTTCCGAAAAGACTATTTAACCAGATGCTACAAATCCTTAATTAATCCAGTCTGTTTCAGAAACCTGGAGTAAAACGACATGCAAAGTATGACTCTTTGATGACACAGGGTTTCAGAACAATAAAGCAAGTTTATTCAAAATTACAGAAAAAAGGCATAAAAAAAAAGATCAATCAATATCACCAATTGATGATATGCAAAAATGTACCTTGGATTAAATTGAGAGATGCCTTCAGCGTCTTTACCTAAACCCTTTACCTAAAAACTATAACAATTTTATGAGAAGCACAGTTTTTAATAACAAGAAAAACATGTTCTTACCTTCTACAATTTATATACAGATTTTTGTCTCCCCCCTCGGGATGCTCAGTCCCTCAGTTGGTGTCTAAAAAACTAACAGCTACTAGAACACTTCTACCAATGAGGTAACCTAAAGGGTTCCTCCTAGAATGTTCTAGAACACTTCTACCAATGAGGTAACATTAAGGGTTCCTCCTAGAATGTTCTAGAACACTTCTACCAATGAGGTAACCTAAAGGATTCCTCCTAGAATGTTCTAGAACATGTCTATCAATGAGATAACCTTAAGGGTTCCTCCTAGAATGTACTAGAACACTTCTATCAATGAGGTAACATTAAGGATTCCTCCTAGAATGTACTAGAACACTTCTATCAATGAGGTAACCTTAAGGATTCCTCCTAGAATGTACTAGAACACTTCTATCAATGAGGTAACCTTAAGGATTCCTCCTAGAATGTACTAGAACACTTCTATCAATGAGGTAACCTTAAGGGTTCCTCCTAGAATGTACTAGAACACTTCTATCAATGAGGTAACCTTAAGTGTTCCTCCTAGAATGTACTAGAACACTTCTATCAATGAGGTAACATTAAGGGTTCCTCCTAGAATGTACTAGAACACTTCTATCAATGAGGTAAGATTAAGGGATCTCCAGATCAAGCTAGCACCTTTACTATACTTCATTAACATCAACTCCTTAAAACATACATTTTTCAAACTACCTTTACTCAATTCTAATCTTACTACAACCTAATTTATTGCTCCAGTTATATTTTAATACTTCAATATTTTAAACATTTCAACATTATAACATTTGACCATTATAACGTCTCGTTATCAACCTCCTAAGGCCTTGTCCTCTAAGCAGAATCAAACACAGTCTATTTGATTCACAACTTAAAGAAAACTACATTATAACTCTCCTCACCTTTACCTGCATTATTTTAACACCTTTAATATCTCCCAATGTTTTCAACCTTTAACATTTAATATGTTTAACCTTTAATTAGGATTTCAATCAATTCCAGTCCCAATTCATTTCTTCTTCTCTTTAGTCAATGTCAATTCATTTCTTCTTCTCTTTAGTCAGTCAGTTAATTTCTTCTATTTCGTCAGTGTCAATTCAACCTCATTGTTCATTCTTCTTTATGTTCCATGTGTGAGTGAAAGTGAAACGTCTTCCTGAGTGTGTGTGGGTGTTTACAAGTGGGTCCTCCTACCGGTGTCCTCTGTCACTAAAATGTCACGGACAACTGAGCCTCAACCAACTATTCTTGACACAGGAAAGAACCCCAGTCTACCTCTGTACATTACCAAACAGGAAAGAACCTCAGTCTACCTCTGTACGTTACCAAACAGGAAAGAACCCCAGTCTACCTCTGTACATTACCAAACAGGAAAGAACCCCAGTCTACCTCTGTACATTACCAAACAGGAAAGAACCTCAGTCTACCTCTGTACGTTACCAAACAGGAAAGAACCCCAGTCTACCTCTGTACATTACCAAACAGGAAAGAACCCCAGTCTACCTCTGTACATTACCAAACAGGAAAGAACCCCAGTCTACCTCTGTACATTACCAAACAGGAAAGAACCCCAGTCTACCTCTGTACGTTACCAAACAGGAAAGGACCTCAGTCTACCTCTGTACATTACCAAACAGGAAAGAACCCCAGTCTACCTCTGTACATTACCAAACAGGAAAGACCCTCAGTCTACCTCTGTACATTACCAAACAGGAAAGAACCCCAGTCTACCTCTGTACGTTACCAAACAGGAAAGAACCCCAGTCTACCTCTGTACATTACCAAACAGGAAAGAACCCCAGTCTACCTCTGTACATTACCAAACAGGAAAGAACCCCAGTCTACCTCTGTACATTACCAAACAGGAAAGAACCCCAGTCTACCTCTGTACATTACCAAACAGGAAAGAACCTCAGTCTACCTCTGTACATTACCAAACAGGAAAGAACCCCAGTCTACCTCTGTACGTTACCAAACAGGAAAGAACCCCAGTCTACCTCTGTACATTACCAAACAGGAAAGAACCCCAGTCTACCTCTGTACATTACCAAACAGGAAAGAACCCCAGTCTACCTCTGTACATTACCAAACAGGAAAGAACCCCAGTCTACCTCTGTACGTTACCAAACAGGAAAGAACCCCAGTCTACCTCTGTACGTTACCAAACAGGAAAGAACCTCAGTCTACCTCTGTACGTTACCAAACAGGAAAGAACCCCAGTCTACCTCTGTACATTACCAAACAGGAAAGAACCCCAGTCTACCTCTGTACGTTACCAAACAGGAAAGGACCTCAGTCTACCTCTGTACATTACCAAACAGGAAAGAACCCCAGTCTACCTCTGTACATTACCAAACAGGAAAGAACCCCAGTCTACCTCTGTACATTACCAAACAGGAAAGAACCCCAGTCTACCTCTGTACATTACCAAACAGGAAAGAACCCCAGTCTACCTCTGTACATTACCAAACAGGAAAGAACCCCAGTCTACCTCTGTACATTACCAAACAGGAAAGAACCTCAGTCTACCTCTGTACATTACCAAACAGGAAAGAACCCCAGTCTACCTCTGTACGTTACCAAACAGGAAAGAACCCCAGTCTACCTCTGTACATTACCAAACAGGAAAGAACCCCAGTCTACCTCTGTACATTACCAAACAGGAAAGAACCCCAGTCTACCTCTGTACATTACCAAACAGGAAAGAACCCCAGTCTACCTCTGTACGTTACCAAACAGGAAAGAACCCCAGTCTACCTCTGTACGTTACCAAACAGGAAAGAACCCCAGTCTACCTCTGTACGTTACCAAACAGGAAAGGACCTCAGTCTACCTCTGTACATTACCAAACAGGAAAGAACCCCAGTCTACCTCTGTACGTTACCAAACATATTAATGTTGTATTTCTTCTTCTGGACATAAAACATTTACATTTTAGTAATTCAACTAACATCCAGTCAGAAGTAGTCAGTCCATTCAACTAACATCCAGTCAGAAGTAGTCAGTCCATTCAACTAACATCCAGTCAGAAGTAGTCAGTCCATTCAACTAACATCCAGTCAGAAGTAGTCAGTCCATTCAACTAACATCCAGTCAGAAGTAGTCAGTCCATTCAACTAACATCCAGTCAGAAGTAGTCAGTCCATTCAACTAACATCCAGTCAGAAGTAGTCAGTCCATTCAACTAACATCCAGTCAGAAGTAGTCAGTCCATTCAACTAACATCCAGTCAGAAGTAGTCAGTCCATTCAACTAACATCCAGTCAGAAGTAGTCAGTCCATTCAACTAACATCCAGTCAGAAGTAGTCAGTCCATTCAACTAACATCCAGTCAGAAGTAGTCAGTCCATTCAACTAACATCCAGTCAGAAGTAGTCAGTCCATTCAACTAATCCTGGCAATCCAGAACAAAAATCATAATTTATGTTACGTGCGTCTGTCCCAAGGGATTAGTACAAATCAACCATATTCTGTCATTATAAGGAACCACTTCTTCTTCAGAAGAACTTTCTGCAGAATCAGAACCAGGAAGAAAAGACAAGTAGGAGTGAAGAATGTTGATCTGAATTCCTGTTCCTCCCTCAGGAACTGATCCCATGAGTGGCTCTCAGGCGTAGCGCGAAGTCCCCTGGCAGCCCTTGTCTGATCAGTTCCTCACGGAGCTGGAAACACAACACACACAGTGATTATCAGGTAGAGCTGAGGAGAAACCTGTCTGATCTGACACTGACCTGCTGTAAAACCACGTTTCTGATGTAATCATCTGTCAGTGGGATCAGAGAGGACAGTTTTATCCTCAGTACAACAACGTATCCTGTGGAAACACAGTCAGTCCACATTATTACAACACACATACACAAATCATTTGTTAAAATTTGAACAAAAGTTAATTCTGTACTTACTAGGCACACTGCTCGTTGTTGTACCGTCCACAATATGGGTTGTGAGATCGGTGGTTGGGTGTGTACTTAAAGTTGTGGATGCTGTGGTAGTTGTGGTCACTGTGGTAGTTGTGGGTACGTACGTACTGACATTTGTGGGTGTGGTTGTGAGTTCAGTAGTTGTTTGGGTGGTATTTGGAAGTGCAGGTGAAATCTGTGTGGTCGTGAGGTTTGTTGTTAGAGGAGGGGAGGTTGTTGGTTCCTCTGTGGTTGTGAGGTTTATTGTCAGAGGAGGGGAGGTTGTTGGTTCCTCTGTGGTTGTGAGGTTTATTGTCAGAGGAGGGGAGGGTGTTTGTTCCTCTGTGGTTGTGAGGTTTATTGTCAGAGGAGGGGAGGGTGTTGGTTCCTCTGTGGTTGTGAGGTTTATTGTCAGATGAGGGGAGGGTTTTGGTTCCTCTGTGGTTGTGAGATTTATTGTCAGGGGAGGGGAGGGTGTTGGTTCCTCTGTGGTTCTGATGGCTGTAGCACAAAGACAGACAGACAGACAGAGATGTGTTGATTGGTTGATTGGTTGGTAATTGTCTCAAACATGCATTTCAACTAGCATCTGTAAATAACAGTGAGACTAGCAGAACACCAGAAAGGGGATCATTAACCTCATGCTGTAGTGAACCTGTACCCACCACTTGTGTTTCCAACCCTGACGATCAGACAGCGCAGCTCAGAGTGATACATGGAACTGAGAAGATCAACAGAACAACTGTTAAACTGTTCAGATCTTTGTTAAACAGCATTTTATAAAACATTACAAAACCAAACAAACCACAAACCATTGGTTTAAAAAAAACATGTCAAAACCAAACAAACCACATTCCATTGGTTAAAAAAAAAACATGTCAAAGCCAAACAAACCACATTCCATTGGTTTAAAAAAAACATGTCAAAACCAAACAAACCACATTCCATTGGTTTAAAAAAAAACATGTCAAAGCCACACAAACCACATTCCAATGGACTGGGGGGTAGTATTGAGTAGCTTGGATGAATAAGGTGCCTAGAGTAAACTAAATCCGACACTGATTAACGAGAAGTTGATCTTTAAAATGGTGTATAATATTTGTATGTTTGTTTAATTTTGAGATTTATTTTGTTTTGAATTTGGCGAAGTGGGACGATGCCGTCCCGGAGAAGTAAATGAAACAGGTTAAAACCAAACAAACCACATACCATTGAAGGGAAAGGCAAGTTACAACCTAGTCAGTTGCACAACTGAATGGATTCTACCAAAATGTGTCTAAATGTATATTCAACTGATCGTCTTGATAGTAGCCTACAGAAATGATGGATTATGTCAGTTTATTTTGTGCCTTTATTTAATCAGGTAAGTCATTGGAATGTTGATGTGGCTGCAGACTGACCTGTCGTTCACTCCCTGAGCGATGAAGCACACAGGATAGTACCCTCCCTCCTCATCCTCAGTGGGCGTCCATCTTAGAAGGTACTCTCCTGGGACAGTGGTGTTCTCTGTGATACTGGAAGGTCCACTCACCAACAGCTCTGAAACCCTGAAACACACAGGGAGAAAAAAATACAATGTCATTATTATTTTAGATTTATTATATTATTATTATTATTTTTCATTATGAACCCCATTAGCTTAAGCAGCAGCTACTCTTCCTGGGGTCAAAACATACAACATGACATTATATGTAACATTAATAGACAAGAAAAGATCAAGGACAGAACTGCATCGCTTCAAAATATGAATCAAATGAATAAAAAAGTCCTGTATTGAAATGGAAAGTGTTACATGTTGAAGATAAAAATGGCTTGAACAAAGTTGACATCAGTTTATGTATTGACTGTAGATGTCAGATCAGTTTATGTATTGACTGTAGATGCCAGATCAGTTTATGTATTGACTGTAGATGTCAGATCAGTTTATGTATTGACTGTAGATGCCAGATCAGTTTATGTATTGACTGTAGATGCCAGATCAGTTTATGTATTGACTGTAGATGCCAGATCAGTTTATGTATTGACTGTAGATGCCAGATCAGTTTATGTATTGACTGTAGATGCCAGATCAGTTTATGTATTGACTGTAGATGCCAGATCAGTTTATGTATTGACTGTAGATGCCAGATCAGTTTATGTATTGACTGTAGATGCCAGATCAGTTTATGTATTGACTGTAGATGCCAGATCAGTTTATGTATTGACTGTAGATGTCAGATCAGTTTATGTATTGACTGTAGATGTCATATCAGTTTATGTATTGACTGTAGATGTCATATCAGTTTATGTATTGACTGTAGATGTCATATCAGATTATGCATTGACTGTAGATGCCAGATCAGTTTATGTATTGACTGTAGATGTCAGATCAGTTTATGTATTGACTGTAGATGTCATATCAGATTATGCATTGACTGTAGATGCCAGATCAGTTTATGTATTGACTGTAGATGTCAGATCAGTTTATGTATTGACTGTAGATGTCATATCAGTTTATGTATTGACTGTAGATGCCAGATCAGTTTATGTATTGACTGTAGATGCCAGATCAGTTTATGTATTGACTGTAGATGTCATATCAGTTTATGTATTGACTGTAGATGTCATATCAGTTTATGTATTGACTGTAGATGTCATATCAGTTTATGTATTGACTGTAGATGTCATATCAGATTATGCATTGACTGTAGATGCCAGATCAGTTTATGTATTGACTGTAGATGTCAGATCAGTTTATGTATTGACTGTAGATGCCAGATCAGTTTATGTATTGACTGTAGATGCCAGATCAGTTTATGTATTGACTGTAGATGTCAGATCAGTTTATGTATTGACTGTAGATGTCAGATCAGTTTATGTATTGACTGTAGATGCCAGATCAGTTTATGTATTGACTGTAGATGTCAGATCAGTTTATGTATTGACTGTAGATGTCAGATCAGTTTATGTATTGACTGTAGATGCCAGATCAGTTTATGTATTGACTGTAGATGTCAGATCAGTTTATGTATTGACTGTAGATGTCAGATCAGTTTATGTATTGTAGATGCCAGATCAGTTTATGTATTGACTGTAGATGTCAGATCAGGAACCATATCAGTTTATGTATTGACTGTAGATGCCAGATCAGTTTATGTATTGACTGTAGATGCCAGATCAGTTTATGTATTGACTGTAGATGTCAGATCAGTTTATGTATTGACTGTAGATGTCAGATCAGGAACCACATCAGTTTATGTATTGACTGTAGATGTCAGATCAGTTTATGTATTGACTGTAGATGCCAGATCAGTTTATGTATTGACTGTAGATGCCAGATCAGTTTATGTATTGACTGTAGATGCCAGATCAGTTTATGTATTGACTGTAGATGCCAGATCAGGAACCATATCAGTTTATGTATTGACTGTAGATGTCAGATCAGTTTATGTATTGACTGTAGATGCCAGATCAGTTTATGTATTGACTGTAGATGTCAGATCAGTTTATGTATTGACTGTAGATGTCAGATCAGGAACCAGATCAGTTTATGTATTGACTGTAGATGCCAGATCAGGAACCATATCAGTTTATGTATTGACTGTAGATGCCAGATCAGGAACCAGATCAGTTTATGTATTGACTGTAGATGCCAGATCAGTTTATGTATTGACTGTAGATGTCAGATCAGTTTATGTATTGACTGTAGATGTCAGATCAGGAACCACATCAGTTTATGTATTGACTGTAGATGTCAGATCAGTTTATGTATTGACTGTAGATGCCAGATTAGTTTATGTATTGACTGTAGATGCCAGATCAGTTTATTTATTGACTGTAGATGTCAGATCAGTTTATGTATTGACTGTAGATGCCAGATCAGGAACCAGATCAGTTTATGTGTTGACTGTATATTTGTATTTGTGTTCATTACGGATCCTCATTAGCTGCTGCCAAGGCTTTAAAGTGTGTGTGTGTGTGTGTGTGTGTATGCATATGTGTGTGTGTGTGTGTGTGTGTGTGTGTGTGTGTGTGTGTGTGTGTGTGTGTGTGTGTGTGTGTGTGTGTGTGTGTGTGTGTGTGTGTGTGTGTGTGTGTGTGTGTGTGTGTGTGTATGCATGTGTCTGTGCCAATGTTTGTGTTGCTTTACAGTCCCCGCTGTTCCATAAGGTGTATTTGTATCTGTTTTTTAAATCTGATTGTACGGCAAGGGAAGAGCAAAAACCCGCTGACACACCTGTTGGTGCAACTATTGCATTTAAAACCCCTGATTTTAGTCTCTACCTATCGGCTAAGTGTTTCCATGTTTCCTTTCTCTTACGTGGACTGGGTAGCCTGTGCTCTGACAGTGATTTCCAGGGGTTGGTCTGCAGAGGCGTAGAGCAGTGCACCCTGGGCTGGTGTTGGAGACAGGAAGATGGGTAGGTACAACCCCTCCATACAGGATGTCACCGGGGGGTCCACTGAGAGACAAACCATGGAGTTGAGATACAACACACAGCGTCATGTTTTTCAGTATAAATCATTACCACAACCACTTTACGATGCTACTTCTACTACTGGAAACAAGCCACAGGCATCATCTTATTCTCTATGAAGAGAAACAACTTGTTAGAAACTACCTAGATAGAAAGATAAACTACCTAGATATAAAGATGAACTATATAAATATAAACTACCGAGATATAAAGATAAACTACCTAGATATAAAGATAAACTACCTAGATATAAAGATAAACTACCTAGATTTAAACTACCTAGATATAAAGATAAACTATATAGATATAAAGATAAACTATATAAATATAAACTACCGAGATATAAAGATAAACTACCTAGATATAAAGATAAACTACATAGCTATAAAGATAAACTACCTTGATATAAAGATAAACTACCTAGATATAAAGATAAACTACCTAGATATAAAGATAAACTATATAGATATAAAGATAAACTACCTAGATATAAACTACCTAGATATAAAGATAAACTACCTGGATATAAATATAAACTACCTGGATATAAAGATAAACTACCTGGATATAAAGATAAACTACCTAGATATAAAGATAAACTACATAGATATAAACTACCTAGATATAAAGATAAACTACATAGATATAAAGATAAACTACATAGATATAAACTACCTAGATATAAAGATAAACTACCTAGATATAAAGATAAACTACCTAGATATAAAGATAAACTACCTAGATATAAACTACCTAGATATAAAGATAAACTATATAGATATAAAGATAAACTACCTAGATTTAAAGATAAACTACCGAGATATAAAGATAAACTACCTAGATATAAACTACCGAGATATAAAGATAAACTACCTAGATATAAAGATAAACTACATAGATATAAACTACCTAGATATAAAGATAAACTACATAGATACAAACTACCTAGATATATAGATAAACTACCTAGATATAAACTACCTAGATATAAAATAAACTACCTAGATATAAAGATAAACTACCTAGATATAAAGATAAACTACCTAGATTTAAAGATAAACTACCCAGATATAAACTACCTAGATATAAAGATAAACTATATAGATATAAACTACCTAGATATAAAGATAAACTATATAGATATAAACTACCTAGATATAAAGATAAACTATATTGATATAAACTACCTAGATATAAAGATAAACTACCTGGACATAAATATAAACTACCTAGATATAAAGATAAACTACTTGGATATAAAGTTAAACTACCTGGATATAAAGATAAACTACCTAGATATAAAGATAAACTACCTAGATATAAAGATAAACTACCTAGATATAAAGATAAACTGCCTCATATAAACTACTTAGATATAAAGATAAACTACCTCATATAAACTACCTAGATATAAAAATAAACTACCTGGATATAAATATAAACTATATAGATATAAAGATAAACTACCTAGATATAAAGATAAACTATATAGATATAAAGATAAACTACCTAGATATAAAGATAAACTACCTCATATAAACTACCTAGATATAAAAATAAACTACCTAGATATAAAGATAAACTATATAGATATAAAGATAAACTACCTAGATATAAAGATAAACTACCTAGATATAAACTACCTGGATATAAAGATAAATTACCTAGATATAAAGATAAACTACCTAGATATAAAGATAAACTATATAGATATAAACTACCTAGATATAAAGATAAACTATATAGATATAAACTACCTAGATATAAAGATAAACTACCTAGATATAAAGATAAACTACCTAGATATAAAGATAAACTACCTAGATATAAACTACCTGGATATAAAGATAAACTACCTAGATATAAACTACCTGGATATAAAGATAAACTACCTAGATATAAAGATAAACTACCTCATATAAACTACCTAGATATAAAGATAAACTGCCTCATATAAACTACTTAGATATAAAGATAAACTACCTCATATAAACTACCTAGATATAAAAATAAACTACCTAGATATAAAAATAAACTACCTAGATATAAAGATAAACTACCTAGATATAAAGATAAACTACCTAGATATAAAGATAAACTACCTAGATATAAAGATAAACTACCCAGATATAAAGAGAAACTATGTAGATATAAACTACCGAGATATAAAGATAAACTACCTAGATATAAAGGGAAACTATGTAGATATAAACTACCTAGATATAAAGATAAACTACCTAGATATAAAGATAAACTACCTAGATATAAAGATAAACTACCTAGATTTAAAGATAAACTACCCAGATATAAACTACCTAGATATAAAGATAAACTATATAGATATAAACTACCTAGATATAAAGATAAACTATATAGATATAAACTACCTAGATATAAAGATAAACTATATTGATATAAACTACCTAGATATAAAGATAAACTACCTGGATATAAATATAAACTACCTAGATATAAAGATAAACTACTTGGATATAAAGTTAAACTACCTGGATATAAAGATAAACTACCTAGATATAAAGATAAGCTACCTAGATATAAAGATAAACTACCTAGATATAAAGATAAACTGCCTCATATAAACTACTTAGATATAAAGATAAACTACCTCATATAAACTACCTAGATATAAAAATAAACTACCTGGATATAAATATAAACTATATAGATATAAAGATAAACTACCTAGATATAAAGATAAACTATATAGATATAAAGATAAACTACCTAGATATAAAGATAAACTACCTCATATAAACTACCTAGATATAAAAATAAACTACCTAGATATAAAGATAAACTATATAGATATAAAGATAAACTACCTAGATATAAAGATAAACTACCTAGATATAAACTACCTGGATATAAAGATAAACTACCTAGATATAAAGATAAACTACCTAGATATAAAGATAAACTATATAGATATAAACTACCTAGATATAAAGATAAACTATATAGATATAAAGATAAACTACCTAGATATAAAGATAAACTACCTAGATATAAAGATAAACTACCTAGATATAAACTACCTGGATATAAAGATAAACTACCTAGATATAAACTACCTGGATATAAACTACCTGGATATAAAGATAAACTACCTAGATATAAAGATAAAATACCTCATATAAACTACCTAGATATAAAGATAAACTGCCTCATATAAACTACTTAGATATAAAGATAAACTACCTCATATAAACTACCTAGATATAAAAATAAACTACCTAGATATAAAAATAAACTACCTAGATATAAAGATAAACTACCTAGATATAAAGATAAACTACCTAGATATAAAGATAAACTACCTAGATATAAAGATAAACTACCCAGATATAAAGAGAAACTATGTAGATATAAACTACCGAGATATAAAGATAAACTACCTAGATATAAAGGGAAACTATGTAGATATAAACTACCTAGATATAAAGATAAACTACCTAGATATAAAGATAAACTACCTAGATATAAAGATAAACTACCTAGATTTAAAGATAAACTACCCAGATATAAACTACCTAGATATAAAGATAAACTATATAGATATAAACTACCTAGATATAAAGATAAACTATATAGATATAAACTACCTAGATATAAAGATAAACTATATTGATATAAACTACCTAGATATAAAGATAAACTACCTGGATATAAATATAAACTACCTAGATATAAAGATAAACTACTTGGATATAAAGTTAAACTACCTGGATATAAAGATAAACTACCTAGATATAAAGATAAGCTACCTAGATATAAAGATAAACTACCTAGATATAAAGATAAACTGCCTCATATAAACTACTTAGATATAAAGATAAACTACCTCATATAAACTACCTAGATATAAAAATAAACTACCTGGATATAAATATAAACTATATAGATATAAAGATAAACTACCTAGATATAAAGATAAACTATATAGATATAAAGATAAACTACCTAGATATAAAGATAAACTACCTCATATAAACTACCTAGATATAAAAATAAACTACCTAGATATAAAGATAAACTATATAGATGTAAAGATAAACTACCTAGATATAAAGATAAACTACCTAGATATAAACTACCTGGATATAAAGATAAACTACCTAGATATAAAGATAAACTACCTAGATATAAAGATAAACTATATAGATATAAACTACCTAGATATAAAGATAAACTATATAGATATAAAGATAAACTACCTAGATATAAAGATAAACTACCTAGATATAAAGATAAACTACCTAGATATAAACTACCTGGATATAAAGATAAACTACCTAGATATAAACTACCTGGATATAAACTACCTGGATATAAAGATAAACTACCTAGATATAAAGATAAAATACCTCATATAAACTACCTAGATATAAAGATAAACTACCTCATATAAACTACCTAGATATAAAAATAAACTACCTAGATATAAAAATAAACTACCTAGATATAAAGATAAACTACCTAGATATAAAGATAAACTACCTAGATATAAAGATAAACTATATAGATATAAACTACCTAGATATAAAGATAAACTATATAGATATAAACTACCTAGATATAAAGATAAACTATATAGATATAAACTACCTAGATATAAAGATAAACTATATAGATATAAACTACCTAGATATAAAAATAAACTACCTAGATATAAAGATAAACTACCTAGATATAAAGATAAACTATATAGATATAAACTACCTAGATATAAAGATAAACTATATAGATATAAACTACCTAGATATAAAGATAAACTATATAGATATAAACTACCTAGATATAAAAATAAACTACCTAGATATAAAGATAAACTACCCAGATATAAAGAGAAACTACCTAGATATAAAGATAAACTACCTAGATATAAAGATAAACTACCTAGATATAAAGGGAAACTATGTAGATATAAACTACCTAGATATAAAGATAAACTACCTAGATATAAAGATAAACTACCTCATATAAACTACCTAGATATAAAAATAAACTACCTAGATATAAAGATAAACTATATAGATGTAAAGATAAACTACCTAGATATAAAGATAAACTACCTAGATATAAACTACCTGGATATAAAGATAAACTACCTAGATATAAAGATAAACTACCTAGATATAAAGATAAACTATATAGATATAAACTACCTAGATATAAAGATAAACTATATAGATATAAAGATAAACTACCTAGATATAAAGATAAACTACCTAGATATAAAGATAAACTACCTAGATATAAACTACCTGGATATAAAGATAAACTACCTAGATATAAACTACCTGGATATAAACTACCTGGATATAAAGATAAACTACCTAGATATAAAGATAAAATACCTCATATAAACTACCTAGATATAAAGATAAACTACCTCATATAAACTACCTAGATATAAAAATAAACTACCTAGATATAAAAATAAACTACCTAGATATAAAGATAAACTACCTAGATATAAAGATAAACTACCTAGATATAAAGATAAACTATATAGATATAAACTACCTAGATATAAAGATAAACTATATAGATATAAACTACCTAGATATAAAGATAAACTATATAGATATAAACTACCTAGATATAAAGATAAACTATATAGATATAAACTACCTAGATATAAAAATAAACTACCTAGATATAAAGATAAACTACCTAGATATAAAGATAAACTATATAGATATAAACTACCTAGATATAAAGATAAACTATATAGATATAAACTACCTAGATATAAAGATAAACTATATAGATATAAACTACCTAGATATAAAAATAAACTACCTAGATATAAAGATAAACTACCCAGATATAAAGAGAAACTACCTAGATATAAAGATAAACTACCTAGATATAAAGATAAACTACCTAGATATAAAGGGAAACTATGTAGATATAAACTACCTAGATATAAAGATAAACTACCTAGATATAAAGAGAAACTATGTAGATATAAAGATAAACTACCTAGATATAAACTACCTGGATATAAAGATAAACTACCTAGATATAAACTACCTAGATATAAAGATAAACTACCTAGATATAAAGATAAACTACCTAGATATAAAGATAAACTACCTAGATATAAAGATAAACTACCTAGATATAAAGATAAACTACCCAGATATAAAGAGAAACTATGTAGATATAAACTACCTAGATATAAAGATAAACTACCTAGATATAAAGATAAATTACCTGGATATAAAGATAAACTATATAGATATAAACTATCTAGATATAAAGATAATCTATATAGATATAAACTACCTAGATATAAAGATAAACTATATAGATATAAACTACCTAGATATAAAGATAAACTATATAGATATAAACTACCTAGATATAAAGATAAACTACCTAGATATAAAGATAAACTATATAGATATAAACTACCTAGATATAAAGATAAACTATATAGATATAAACTACCTAGATATAAAGATAAACTATATAGATATAAACTACCTAGATATAAAGATAAACTATATAGATATAAACTACCTAGATATAAAAATAAACTACCTAGATATAAAGATAAACTACCTAGATATAAAGATAAACTATATAGATATAAACTACCTAGATATAAAGATAAACTATATAGATATAAACTACCTAGATATAAAGATAAACTATATAGATATAAACTACCTAGATATAAAAATAAACTACCTAGATATAAAGATAAACTACCCAGATATAAAGAGAAACTACCTAGATATAAAGATAAACTACCTAGATATAAAGATAAACTACCTAGATATAAAGGGAAACTATGTAGATATAAACTACCTAGATATAAAGATAAACTACCTAGATATAAAGATAAACTACCTCATATAAACTACCTAGATATAAAAATAAACTACCTAGATATAAAGATAAACTATATAGATGTAAAGATAAACTACCTAGATATAAAGATAAACTACCTAGATATAAACTACCTGGATATAAAGATAAACTACCTAGATATAAAGATAAACTACCTAGATATAAAGATAAACTATATAGATATAAACTACCTAGATATAAAGATAAACTATATAGATATAAAGATAAACTACCTAGATATAAAGATAAACTACCTAGATATAAAGATAAACTACCTAGATATAAACTACCTGGATATAAAGATAAACTACCTAGATATAAACTACCTGGATATAAACTACCTGGATATAAAGATAAACTACCTAGATATAAAGATAAAATACCTCATATAAACTACCTAGATATAAAGATAAACTACCTCATATAAACTACCTAGATATAAAAATAAACTACCTAGATATAAAAATAAACTACCTAGATATAAAGATAAACTACCTAGATATAAAGATAAACTACCTAGATATAAAGATAAACTATATAGATATAAACTACCTAGATATAAAGATAAACTATATAGATATAAACTACCTAGATATAAAGATAAACTATATAGATATAAACTACCTAGATATAAAGATAAACTATATAGATATAAACTACCTAGATATAAAAATAAACTACCTAGATATAAAGATAAACTACCTAGATATAAAGATAAACTATATAGATATAAACTACCTAGATATAAAGATAAACTATATAGATATAAACTACCTAGATATAAAGATAAACTATATAGATATAAACTACCTAGATATAAAAATAAACTACCTAGATATAAAGATAAACTACCCAGATATAAAGAGAAACTACCTAGATATAAAGATAAACTACCTAGATATAAAGATAAACTACCTAGATATAAAGGGAAACTATGTAGATATAAACTACCTAGATATAAAGATAAACTACCTAGATATAAAGAGAAACTATGTAGATATAAAGATAAACTACCTAGATATAAACTACCTGGATATAAAGATAAACTACCTAGATATAAACTACCTAGATATAAAGATAAACTACCTAGATATAAAGATAAACTACCTAGATATAAAGATAAACTACCTAGATATAAAGATAAACTACCTAGATATAAAGATAAACTACCCAGATATAAAGAGAAACTATGTAGATATAAACTACCTAGATATAAAGATAAACTACCTAGATATAAAGATAAATTACCTGGATATAAAGATAAACTATATAGATATAAACTATCTAGATATAAAGATAATCTATATAGATATAAACTACCTAGATATAAAGATAAACTATATAGATATAAACTACCTAGATATAAAGATAAACTATATAGATATAAACTACCTAGATATAAAGATAAACTATATTGATATAAAGTACCTAGATATAAAGATAAACTATATAGATATAAACTACCTAGATATAAAGATAAACTGCCTCATATAAACTACTTAGATATAAAGATAAACTACCTCATATAAACTACCTAGATATAAATATAAACTACTTAGATATGAAGATAAACTACCAAGATATAAACTACTTAGATATAAATATAAACTACTTAGATATAAAGATAAACTACCTAGATATAAAAATAAACTACCTAGATATAAACTACCGAGATATAAAAATAAACTACCTAGATATAAAGATAAACTACCTAGATATAAAAATAAACTACCCAGATATAAAGATAAACTATATAGATATAAACTACCTAGATATAAAGATAAACTACCTAGATATAAAGATGAACTATATAAATATAAACTACCTAGATATAAAGATAAACTACCTAGATATAAACTACCTAGATATAAAAATAAACTACCTGGATATAAATATAAACTACCTAGATATAAAGATAAACTACCTAGATATAAAAATAAACTACCTAGATATAAAGATAAACTATATAGATATAAACTACCTAGATATAAAGATAAACTACCTAGATATAAAAATAAACTACCTGGATATAAATATAAACTACCTAGATATAAAAATAAACTACCTAGATATAAAGTTAAACTACCTGGATATAAAGATAAACTATATAGATATAAACTACCTGGATATAAATATAAACTACCTAGATATAAAAATAAACTACCAAGATATAAAGATAAACTACCTAGATATAAACTACCTAGATATAAAAATAAACTACCTGGATATAAATATAAACTACCTAGATATAAAGATAAACTACCTAGATATAAAAATAAACTACCTAGATATAAAGATAAACTATATAGATATAAACTACCTAGATATAAAGATAAACTACCTAGATATAAAAATAAACTACCTGGATATAAATATAAACTACCTAGATATAAAAATAAACTACCTAGATATAAAGTTAAACTACCTGGATATAAAGATAAACTATATAGATATAAACTACCTGGATATAAATATAAACTACCTAGATATAAAAATAAACTACCTAGATATAAAGATAAACTATCTGGATATAAAGATAAACTACCTAGATATAAAGATAAACTACCTAGATATAAACTACCTAGATATAAAGATAAACTACCTAGATATAAACTACCTAGATATAAAGATAAACTACCTAGATATTAACTACCTGGATATAAAGATAAACTATATAGATATAAACTACCTAGATATAAAGATAAACTACCTAGATATAAACTACCTAGATATAAAGATAAACTGCCTCATATAAACTACTTAGATATAAAGATAAACTACCTCATATAAACTACCTAGATATAAATATAAACTACTTAGATATGAAGATAAACTACCAAGATATAAACTACTTAGATATAAATATAAACTACTTAGATATAAAGATAAACTACCTAGATATAAAAATAAACTACCTAGATATAAACTACCGAGATATAAAAATAAACTACCTAGATATAAAGATAAACTACCTAGATATAAAAATAAACTACCCAGATATAAAGATAAACTATATAGATATAAACTACCTAGATATAAAGATAAACTACCTAGATATAAAGATGAACTATATAGATATAAACTACCTAGATATAAAGATAAACTACCTAGATATAAACTACCGAGATATAAAAATAAACTACCTGGATATAAATATAAACTACCTAGATATAAAAATAAACTACCTAGATATAAAAATAAACTACCTAGATATAAAGATAAGCTATATAGATATAAACTACCTAGATATAAAGATAAACTACCTAGATATAAAAATAAACTACCTGGATATAAATATAAACTACCTAGATATAAAAATAAACTATATAGATATAAACTACCTAGATATAAAGATAAACTACCTAGATATAAACTACCTAGATATAAAGATAAACTACCTAGATATAAACTACCTAGATATAAAGATAAACTACCTAGATATAAAGATAAACTACCTAGATATAAAGATAAACTATATAGATATAAACTACCTAGATATAAAGATAAACTGCCTCATATAAACTACCTAGATATAAAAATAAACTACCTAGATATAAAGATAAACTACCTAGATATAAAGATAAACTACCCAGATATAAAGAGAAACTATATAGATATAAACTACCTAGATATAAAGATAAACTACCTAGATATAAAGGGAAACTATGTAGATATAAACTACCTAGATATAAAGATAAACTACCTAGATATAAACTACCTAGATATAAAGATAAACTTCCCAGATATAAAGATAAACTATATAGATATAAACTACCTAGATTTAAAGATAAACTTCCCAGATATAAAGATAAACTATATAGATATAAACTACCTAGATATAAAGATAATCTACCTAGATATAAAGATAAACTATATAGATATAAACTACCTAGATTTAAAGATAAACTTCCCAGATATAAACTACCTAGATTTAAAGATAAACTTCCCAGATATAAAGATAAACTATATAGATATAAACTACGTAGAAATAAAGATAAACTATATAGATATAAACTACCTAGAAATAAAGATAAACTATATAGATATAAACTACCTAGATATAAAGATAAACTACCTAGATATAAAGATAAACTACCTAGATATAAAGATAAACTATATAGATATAAACTACCTAGATATAAAAATAAACTACCTGGATATAAATATAAACTACCTAGATATAAAAATAAACTACCTAGATATAAAGTTAAACTACCTGGATATAAAGATAAACTATATAGATATAAACTACCTGGATATAAATATAAACTACCTAGATATAAAAATAAACTACCTAGATATAAAGATAAACTATCTGGATATAAAGATAAACTACCTAGATATAAAGATAAACTACCTAGATATAAACTACCTAGATATAAAGATAAACTACCTAGATATAAACTACCTAGATATAAAGATAAACTACCTAGATATTAACTACCTGGATATAAAGATAAACTATATAGATATAAACTACCTAGATATAAAGATAAACTACCTAGATATAAACTACCTAGATATAAAGATAAACTGCCTCATATAAACTACTTAGATATAAAGATAAACTACCTCATATAAACTACCTAGATATAAATATAAACTACTTAGATATGAAGATAAACTACCAAGATATAAACTACTTAGATATAAATATAAACTACTTAGATATAAAGATAAACTACCTAGATATAAAAATAAACTACCTAGATATAAACTACCGAGATATAAAAATAAACTACCTAGATATAAAGATAAACTACCTAGATATAAAAATAAACTACCCAGATATAAAGATAAACTATATAGATATAAACTACCTAGATATAAAGATAAACTACCTAGATATAAAGATGAACTATATAGATATAAACTACCTAGATATAAAGATAAACTACCTAGATATAAACTACCGAGATATAAAAATAAACTACCTGGATATAAATATAAACTACCTAGATATAAAAATAAACTACCTAGATATAAAAATAAACTACCTAGATATAAAGATAAACTATATAGATATAAACTACCTAGATATAAAGATAAACTACCTAGATATAAAAAAAAACTACCTGGATATAAATATAAACTACCTAGATATAAAAATAAACTATATAGATATAAACTACCTAGATATAAAGATAAACTACCTAGATATAAACTACCTAGATATAAAGATAAACTACCTAGATATAAACTACCTAGATATAAAGATAAACTACCTAGATATAAAGATAAACTACCTAGATATAAAGATAAACTATATAGATATAAACTACCTAGATATAAAGATAAACTGCCTCATATAAACTACCTAGATATAAAAATAAACTACCTAGATATAAAAATAAACTACCTAGATATAAAGATAAATTACCTAGATATAAAGATAAACTACCTAGATATAAAGATAAACTATATAGATATAAACTACCTAGATATAAAGATAAACTACCTAGATATAAAGATAAACTACCTAGATATAAACTACCTGGATATAAAGATAAACTACCTAGATATAAACTACCTGGATATAAAGATAAACTACCTAGATATAAAGATAAACTACCTCATATAAACTACCTAGATATAAAGATAAACTGCCTCATATAAACTACTTAGATATAAAGATAAACTACCTCATATAAACTACCTAGATATAAAAATAAACTACCTAGATATAAAAATAAACTACCTAGATATAAAGATAAACTACCTAGATATAAAGATAAACTACCTAGATATAAAGATAAACTACCTAGATATAAAGATAAACTACCCAGATATAAAGAGAAACTATGTAGATATAAACTACCGAGATATAAAGATAAACTACCTAGATATAAAGGGAAACTATGTAGATATAAACTACCTAGATATAAAGATAAACTACCTAGATATAAAGATAAACTACCTAGATATAAAGATAAACTACCTAGATTTAAAGATAAACTACCCAGATATAAAGAGAAACTACCTAGATATAAAGATAAACTACCTAGATATAAAGATAAACTACCTAGATATAAAGGGAAACTATGTAGATATAAACTACCTAGATATAAAGATAAACTACCTAGATATAAAGAGAAACTATGTAGATATAAAGATAAACTACCTAGATATAAACTACCTGGATATAAAGATAAACTACCTAGATATAAACTACCTAGATATAAAGATAAACTACCTAGATATAAAGATAAACTACCTAGATATAAAGATAAACTACCTAGATATAAAGATAAACTACCTAGATATAAAGATAAACTACCCAGATATAAAGAGAAACTATGTAGATATAAACTACCTAGATATAAAGATAAACTACCTAGATATAAAGATAAATTACCTGGATATAAAGATAAACTATATAGATATAAACTATCTAGATATAAAGATAATCTATATAGATATAAACTACCTAGATATAAAGATAAACTATATAGATATAAACTACCTAGATATAAAGATAAACTATATAGATATAAACTACCTAGATATAAAGATAAACTATATTGATATAAAGTACCTAGATATAAAGATAAACTATATAGATATAAACTACCTAGATATAAAGATAAACTGCCTCATATAAACTACTTAGATATAAAGATAAACTACCTCATATAAACTACCTAGATATAAATATAAACTACTTAGATATGAAGATAAACTACCAAGATATAAACTACTTAGATATAAATATAAACTACTTAGATATAAAGATAAACTACCTAGATATAAAAATAAACTACCTAGATATAAACTACCGAGATATAAAAATAAACTACCTAGATATAAAGATAAACTACCTAGATATAAAAATAAACTACCCAGATATAAAGATAAACTATATAGATATAAACTACCTAGATATAAAGATAAACTACCTAGATATAAAGATGAACTATATAAATATAAACTACCTAGATATAAAGATAAACTACCTAGATATAAACTACCTAGATATAAAAATAAACTACCTGGATATAAATATAAACTACCTAGATATAAAAATAAACTACCTAGATATAAAGATAAACTACCTAGATATAAAAATAAACTACCTAGATATAAAGATAAACTATATAGATATAAACTACCTAGATATAAAGATAAACTACCTAGATATAAAAATAAACTACCTGGATATAAATATAAACTACCTAGATATAAAAATAAACTACCTAGATATAAAGTTAAACTACCTGGATATAAAGATAAACTATATAGATATAAACTACCTGGATATAAATATAAACTACCTAGATATAAAAATAAACTACCTAGATATAAAGATAAACTATCTGGATATAAAGATAAACTACCTAGATATAAAGATAAACTACCTAGATATAAACTACCTAGATATAAAGATAAACTACCTAGATATAAACTACCTAGATATAAAGATAAACTACCTAGATATTAACTACCTGGATATAAAGATAAACTATATAGATATAAACTACCTAGATATAAAGATAAACTACCTAGATATAAACTACCTAGATATAAAGATAAACTGCCTCATATAAACTACTTAGATATAAAGATAAACTACCTCATATAAACTACCTAGATATAAATATAAACTACTTAGATATGAAGATAAACTACCAAGATATAAACTACTTAGATATAAATATAAACTACTTAGATATAAAGATAAACTACCTAGATATAAAAATAAACTACCTAGATATAAACTACCGAGATATAAAAATAAACTACCTAGATATAAAGATAAACTACCTAGATATAAAAATAAACTACCCAGATATAAAGATAAACTATATAGATATAAACTACCTAGATATAAAGATAAACTACCTAGATATAAAGATGAACTATATAGATATAAACTACCTAGATATAAAGATAAACTACCTAGATATAAACTACCGAGATATAAAAATAAACTACCTGGATATAAATATAAACTACCTAGATATAAAAATAAACTACCTAGATATAAAAATAAACTACCTAGATATAAAGATAAGCTATATAGATATAAACTACCTAGATATAAAGATAAACTACCTAGATATAAAAATAAACTACCTGGATATAAATATAAACTACCTAGATATAAAAATAAACTATATAGATATAAACTACCTAGATATAAAGATAAACTACCTAGATATAAACTACCTAGATATAAAGATAAACTACCTAGATATAAACTACCTAGATATAAAGATAAACTACCTAGATATAAAGATAAACTACCTAGATATAAAGATAAACTATATAGATATAAACTACCTAGATATAAAGATAAACTGCCTCATATAAACTACCTATATATAAAAATAAACTACCTAGATATAAAGATAAACTACCTAGATATAAAGATAAACTACCCAGATATAAAGAGAAACTATATAGATATAAACTACCTAGATATAAAGATAAACTACCTAGATATAAAGGGAAACTATGTAGATATAAACTACCTAGATATAAAGATAAACTACCTAGATATAAACTACCTAGATATAAAGATAAACTTCCCAGATATAAAGATAAACTATATAGATATAAACTACCTAGATTTAAAGATAAACTTCCCAGATATAAAGATAAACTATATAGATATAAACTACCTAGATATAAAGATAATCTACCTAGATATAAAGATAAACTATATAGATATAAACTACCTAGATTTAAAGATAAACTTCCCAGATATAAACTACCTAGATTTAAAGATAAACTTCCCAGATATAAAGATAAACTATATAGATATAAACTACGTAGAAATAAAGATAAACTATATAGATATAAACTACCTAGAAATAAAGATAAACTATATAGATATAAACTACCTAGATATAAAGATAAACTACCTAGATATAAAGATAAACTACCTAGATATAAAGATAAACTATATAGATATAAACTACCTAGATATAAAAATAAACTACCTGGATATAAATATAAACTACCTAGATATAAAAATAAACTACCTAGATATAAAGTTAAACTACCTGGATATAAAGATAAACTATATAGATATAAACTACCTGGATATAAATATAAACTACCTAGATATAAAAATAAACTACCTAGATATAAAGATAAACTATCTGGATATAAAGATAAACTACCTAGATATAAAGATAAACTACCTAGATATAAACTACCTAGATATAAAGATAAACTACCTAGATATAAACTACCTAGATATAAAGATAAACTACCTAGATATTAACTACCTGGATATAAAGATAAACTATATAGATATAAACTACCTAGATATAAAGATAAACTACCTAGATATAAACTACCTAGATATAAAGATAAACTGCCTCATATAAACTACTTAGATATAAAGATAAACTACCTCATATAAACTACCTAGATATAAATATAAACTACTTAGATATGAAGATAAACTACCAAGATATAAACTACTTAGATATAAATATAAACTACTTAGATATAAAGATAAACTACCTAGATATAAAAATAAACTACCTAGATATAAACTACCGAGATATAAAAATAAACTACCTAGATATAAAGATAAACTACCTAGATATAAAAATAAACTACCCAGATATAAAGATAAACTATATAGATATAAACTACCTAGATATAAAGATAAACTACCTAGATATAAAGATGAACTATATAGATATAAACTACCTAGATATAAAGATAAACTACCTAGATATAAACTACCGAGATATAAAAATAAACTACCTGGATATAAATATAAACTACCTAGATATAAAAATAAACTACCTAGATATAAAAATAAACTACCTAGATATAAAGATAAACTATATAGATATAAACTACCTAGATATAAAGATAAACTACCTAGATATAAAAAAAAACTACCTGGATATAAATATAAACTACCTAGATATAAAAATAAACTATATAGATATAAACTACCTAGATATAAAGATAAACTACCTAGATATAAACTACCTAGATATAAAGATAAACTACCTAGATATAAACTACCTAGATATAAAGATAAACTACCTAGATATAAAGATAAACTACCTAGATATAAAGATAAACTATATAGATATAAACTACCTAGATATAAAGATAAACTGCCTCATATAAACTACCTAGATATAAAAATAAACTACCTAGATATAAAGATAAATTACCTAGATATAAAGATAAACTACCTAGATATAAAGATAAACTATATAGATATAAACTACCTAGATATAAAGATAAACTATATAGATATAAACTACCTAGATATAAAGATAAACTACCTAGATATAAAGATAAACTACCTAGATATAAAGATAAACTACCTAGATATAAACTACCTGGATATAAAGATAAACTACCTAGATATAAACTACCTGGATATAAAGATAAACTACCTAGATATAAAGATAAACTACCTCATATAAACTACCTAGATATAAAGATAAACTGCCTCATATAAACTACTTAGATATAAAGATAAACTACCTCATATAAACTACCTAGATATAAAAATAAACTACCTAGATATAAAAATAAACTACCTAGATATAAAGATAAACTACCTAGATATAAAGATAAACTACCTAGATATAAAGATAAACTACCTAGATATAAAGATAAACTACCCAGATATAAAGAGAAACTATGTAGATATAAACTACCGAGATATAAAGATAAACTACCTAGATATAAAGGGAAACTATGTAGATATAAACTACCTAGATATAAAGATAAACTACCTAGATATAAAGATAAACTACCTAGATATAAAGATAAACTACCTAGATTTAAAGATAAACTACCCAGATATAAACTACCTAGATATAAAGATAAACTATATAGATATAAACTACCTAGATATAAAGATAAACTATATAGATATAAACTACCTAGATATAAAGATAAACTATATTGATATAAACTACCTAGATATAAAGATAAACTACCTGGATATAAATATAAACTACCTAGATATAAAGATAAACTACTTGGATATAAAGTTAAACTACCTGGATATAAAGATAAACTACCTAGATATAAAGATAAGCTACCTAGATATAAAGATAAACTACCTAGATATAAAGATAAACTGCCTCATATAAACTACTTAGATATAAAGATAAACTACCTCATATAAACTACCTAGATATAAAAATAAACTACCTGGATATAAATATAAACTATATAGATATAAAGATAAACTACCTAGATATAAAGATAAACTATATAGATATAAAGATAAACTACCTAGATATAAAGATAAACTACCTCATATAAACTACCTAGATATAAAAATAAACTACCTAGATATAAAGATAAACTATATAGATATAAAGATAAACTACCTAGATATAAAGATAAACTACCTAGATATAAACTACCTGGATATAAAGATAAACTACCTAGATATAAAGATAAACTACCTAGATATAAAGATAAACTATATAGATATAAACTACCTAGATATAAAGATAAACTATATAGATATAAAGATAAACTACCTAGATATAAAGATAAACTACCTAGATATAAAGATAAACTACCTAGATATAAACTACCTGGATATAAAGATAAACTACCTAGATATAAACTACCTGGATATAAACTACCTGGATATAAAGATAAACTACCTAGATATAAAGATAAAATACCTCATATAAACTACCTAGATATAAAGATAAACTGCCTCATATAAACTACTTAGATATAAAGATAAACTACCTCATATAAACTACCTAGATATAAAAATAAACTACCTAGATATAAAAATAAACTACCTAGATATAAAGATAAACTACCTAGATATAAAGATAAACTACCTAGATATAAAGATAAACTACCTAGATATAAAGATAAACTACCCAGATATAAAGAGAAACTATGTAGATATAAACTACCGAGATATAAAGATAAACTACCTAGATATAAAGGGAAACTATGTAGATATAAACTACCTAGATATAAAGATAAACTACCTAGATATAAAGATAAACTACCTAGATATAAAGATAAACTACCTAGATTTAAAGATAAACTACCCAGATATAAACTACCTAGATATAAAGATAAACTATATAGATATAAACTACCTAGATATAAAGATAAACTATATAGATATAAACTACCTAGATATAAAGATAAACTATATTGATATAAACTACCTAGATATAAAGATAAACTACCTGGATATAAATATAAACTACCTAGATATAAAGATAAACTACTTGGATATAAAGTTAAACTACCTGGATATAAAGATAAACTACCTAGATATAAAGATAAGCTACCTAGATATAAAGATAAACTACCTAGATATAAAGATAAACTGCCTCATATAAACTACTTAGATATAAAGATAAACTACCTCATATAAACTACCTAGATATAAAAATAAACTACCTGGATATAAATATAAACTATATAGATATAAAGATAAACTACCTAGATATAAAGATAAACTATATAGATATAAAGATAAACTACCTAGATATAAAGATAAACTACCTCATATAAACTACCTAGATATAAAAATAAACTACCTAGATATAAAGATAAACTATATAGATGTAAAGATAAACTACCTAGATATAAAGATAAACTACCTAGATATAAACTACCTGGATATAAAGATAAACTACCTAGATATAAAGATAAACTACCTAGATATAAAGATAAACTATATAGATATAAACTACCTAGATATAAAGATAAACTATATAGATATAAAGATAAACTACCTAGATATAAAGATAAACTACCTAGATATAAAGATAAACTACCTAGATATAAACTACCTGGATATAAAGATAAACTACCTAGATATAAACTACCTGGATATAAACTACCTGGATATAAAGATAAACTACCTAGATATAAAGATAAAATACCTCATATAAACTACCTAGATATAAAGATAAACTACCTCATATAAACTACCTAGATATAAAAATAAACTACCTAGATATAAAAATAAACTACCTAGATATAAAGATAAACTACCTAGATATAAAGATAAACTACCTAGATATAAAGATAAACTATATAGATATAAACTACCTAGATATAAAGATAAACTATATAGATATAAACTACCTAGATATAAAGATAAACTATATAGATATAAACTACCTAGATATAAAGATAAACTATATAGATATAAACTACCTAGATATAAAAATAAACTACCTAGATATAAAGATAAACTACCTAGATATAAAGATAAACTATATAGATATAAACTACCTAGATATAAAGATAAACTATATAGATATAAACTACCTAGATATAAAGATAAACTATATAGATATAAACTACCTAGATATAAAAATAAACTACCTAGATATAAAGATAAACTACCCAGATATAAAGAGAAACTACCTAGATATAAAGATAAACTACCTAGATATAAAGATAAACTACCTAGATATAAAGGGAAACTATGTAGATATAAACTACCTAGATATAAAGATAAACTACCTAGATATAAAGAGAAACTATGTAGATATAAAGATAAACTACCTAGATATAAACTACCTGGATATAAAGATAAACTACCTAGATATAAACTACCTAGATATAAAGATAAACTACCTAGATATAAAGATAAACTACCTAGATATAAAGATAAACTACCTAGATATAAAGATAAACTACCTAGATATAAAGATAAACTACCCAGATATAAAGAGAAACTATGTAGATATAAACTACCTAGATATAAAGATAAACTACCTAGATATAAAGATAAATTACCTGGATATAAAGATAAACTATATAGATATAAACTATCTAGATATAAAGATAATCTATATAGATATAAACTACCTAGATATAAAGATAAACTATATAGATATAAACTACCTAGATATAAAGATAAACTATATAGATATAAACTACCTAGATATAAAGATAAACTATATTGATATAAAGTACCTAGATATAAAGATAAACTATATAGATATAAACTACCTAGATATAAAGATAAACTGCCTCATATAAACTACTTAGATATAAAGATAAACTACCTCATATAAACTACCTAGATATAAATATAAACTACTTAGATATGAAGATAAACTACCAAGATATAAACTACTTAGATATAAATATAAACTACTTAGATATAAAGATAAACTACCTAGATATAAAAATAAACTACCTAGATATAAACTACCGAGATATAAAAATAAACTACCTAGATATAAAGATAAACTACCTAGATATAAAAATAAACTACCCAGATATAAAGATAAACTATATAGATATAAACTACCTAGATATAAAGATAAACTACCTAGATATAAAGATGAACTATATAAATATAAACTACCTAGATATAAAGATAAACTACCTAGATATAAACTACCTAGATATAAAAATAAACTACCTGGATATAAATATAAACTACCTAGATATAAAAATAAACTACCTAGATATAAAGATAAACTACCTAGATATAAAAATAAACTACCTAGATATAAAGATAAACTATATAGATATAAACTACCTAGATATAAAGATAAACTACCTAGATATAAAAATAAACTACCTGGATATAAATATAAACTACCTAGATATAAAAATAAACTACCTAGATATAAAGTTAAACTACCTGGATATAAAGATAAACTATATAGATATAAACTACCTGGATATAAATATAAACTACCTAGATATAAAAATAAACTACCTAGATATAAAGATAAACTATCTGGATATAAAGATAAACTACCTAGATATAAAGATAAACTACCTAGATATAAACTACCTAGATATAAAGATAAACTACCTAGATATAAACTACCTAGATATAAAGATAAACTACCTAGATATTAACTACCTGGATATAAAGATAAACTATATAGATATAAACTACCTAGATATAAAGATAAACTACCTAGATATAAACTACCTAGATATAAAGATAAACTGCCTCATATAAACTACTTAGATATAAAGATAAACTACCTCATATAAACTACCTAGATATAAATATAAACTACTTAGATATGAAGATAAACTACCAAGATATAAACTACTTAGATATATATATAAACTACTTAGATATAAAGATAAACTACCTAGATATAAAAATAAACTACCTAGATATAAACTACCGAGATATAAAAATAAACTACCTAGATATAAAGATAAACTACCTAGATATAAAAATAAACTACCCAGATATAAAGATAAACTATATAGATATAAACTACCTAGATATAAAGATAAACTACCTAGATATAAAGATGAACTATATAGATATAAACTACCTAGATATAAAGATAAACTACCTAGATATAAACTACCGAGATATAAAAATAAACTACCTGGATATAAATATAAACTACCTAGATATAAAAATAAACTACCTAGATATAAAAATAAACTACCTAGATATAAAGATAAGCTATATAGATATAAACTACCTAGATATAAAGATAAACTACCTAGATATAAAAATAAACTACCTGGATATAAATATAAACTACCTAGATATAAAAATAAACTATATAGATATAAACTACCTAGATATAAAGATAAACTACCTAGATATAAACTACCTAGATATAAAGATAAACTACCTAGATATAAACTACCTAGATATAAAGATAAACTACCTAGATATAAAGATAAACTACCTAGATATAAAGATAAACTATATAGATATAAACTACCTAGATATAAAGATAAACTGCCTCATATAAACTACCTAGATATAAAAATAAACTACCTAGATATAAAGATAAACTACCTAGATATAAAGATAAACTACCCAGATATAAAGAGAAACTATATAGATATAAACTACCTAGATATAAAGATAAACTACCTAGATATAAAGGGAAACTATGTAGATATAAACTACCTAGATATAAAGATAAACTACCTAGATATAAACTACCTAGATATAAAGATAAACTTCCCAGATATAAAGATAAACTATATAGATATAAACTACCTAGATTTAAAGATAAACTTCCCAGATATAAAGATAAACTATATAGATATAAACTACCTAGATATAAAGATAATCTACCTAGATATAAAGATAAACTATATAGATATAAACTACCTAGATTTAAAGATAAACTTCCCAGATATAAACTACCTAGATTTAAAGATAAACTTCACAGATATAAAGATAAACTATATAGATATAAACTACGTAGAAATAAAGATAAACTATATAGATATAAACTACCTAGAAATAAAGATAAACTATATAGATATAAACTACCTAGATATAAAGATAAACTACCTAGATATAAAGATAAACTACCTAGATATAAAGATAAACTATATAGATATAAACTACCTAGATATAAAAATAAACTACCTGGATATAAATATAAACTACCTAGATATAAAAATAAACTACCTAGATATAAAGTTAAACTACCTGGATATAAAGATAAACTATATAGATATAAACTACCTGGATATAAATATAAACTACCTAGATATAAAAATAAACTACCTAGATATAAAGATAAACTATCTGGATATAAAGATAAACTACCTAGATATAAAGATAAACTACCTAGATATAAACTACCTAGATATAAAGATAAACTACCTAGATATAAACTACCTAGATATAAAGATAAACTACCTAGATATTAACTACTTGGATATAAAGATAAACTATATAGATATAAACTACCTAGATATAAAGATAAACTACCT
Organism: Oncorhynchus mykiss; assembly: GCF_057628025.1. Lineage (NCBI taxonomy): Eukaryota > Metazoa > Chordata > Actinopteri > Salmoniformes > Salmonidae > Oncorhynchus > Oncorhynchus mykiss. Next base: position 3,759,804 of record NC_143031.1, on the reverse strand, counting down.
AGATATAAACTACCTAGATATAAAGATAAACTGCCTCATATAAACTACTTAGATATAAAGATAAACTACCTCATATAAACTACCTAGATATAAATATAAACTACTTAGATATGAAGATAAACTACCAAGATATAAACTACTTAGATATAAATATAAACTACTTAGATATAAAGATAAACTACCTAGATATAAAAATAAACTACCTAGATATAAACTACCGAGATATAAAAATAAACTACCTAGATATAAAGATAAACTACCTAGATATAAAAATAAACTACCCAGATATAAAGATAAACTATATAGATATAAACTACCTAGATATAAAGATAAACTACCTAGATATAAAGATGAACTATATAGATATAAACTACCTAGATATAAAGATAAACTACCTAGATATAAACTACCGAGATATAAAAATAAACTACCTGGATATAAATATAAACTACCTAGATATAAAAATAAACTACCTAGATATAAAAATAAACTACCTAGATATAAAGATAAACTATATAGATATAAACTACCTAGATATAAAGATAAACTACCTAGATATAAAAAAAAACTACCTGGATATAAATATAAACTACCTAGATATAAAAATAAACTATATAGATATAAACTACCTAGATATAAAGATAAACTACCTAGATATAAACTACCTAGATATAAAGATAAACTACCTAGATATAAACTACCTAGATATAAAGATAAACTACCTAGATATAAAGATAAACTACCTAGATATAAAGATAAACTATATAGATATAAACTACCTAGATATAAAGATAAACTGCCTCATATAAACTACCTAGATATAAAAATAAACTACCTAGATATAAAGATAAACTACCTAGATATAAAGATAAACTACCCAGATATAAAGAGAAACTATATAGATATAAACTACCTAGATATAAAGATAAACTACCTAGATATAAAGGGAAACTATGTAGATATAAACTACCTAGATATAAAGATAAACTACCTAGATATAAACTACCTAGATATAAAGATAAACTTCCCAGATATAAAGATAAACTATATAGATATAAACTACCTAGATTTAAAGATAAACTTCCCAGATATAAAGATAAACTATATAGATATAAACTACCTAGATATAAAGATAATCTACCTAGATATAAAGATAAACTATATAGATATAAACTACCTAGATTTAAAGATAAACTTCCCAGATATAAACTACCTAGATTTAAAGATAAACTTCCCAGATATAAAGATAAACTATATAGATATAAACTACGTAGAAATAAAGATAAACTATATAGATATAAACTACCTAGAAATAAAGATAAACTATATAGATATAAACTACCTAGATATAAAGATAAACTACCTAGATATAAAGATAAACTACCTAGATATAAAGATAAACTATATAGATATAAACTATCTAGATATAAAGATAAACTACCTAGATATAAAGATAAACTACCTAGATATAAAGATAAACTACATAGATATAAACTACCTAGATATAAAGATAAACTATATAGATATAAACTACCTAGATATAAAGATAAACTACCTAGATATAAAGATAAACTACATAGATATAAACTACCTAGATATAAACGACCTAGATTTAAAGATTAACTACCTAGATATAAAGATAAACTATATTGATATAAACTACCTAGATGTATAGATAAACTACCTCATATAAACTACTTAGATATAAAGATAAACTACCTAGATATAAACTACCTAGATATAAAGATAAACTACCTAGATATAAAGATAAACTACCTAGATATAAACTACCTAGATAAAAAGATAAACTACCTAGATATAAAGATAAACTACCTAGATATAAACTACCTAGATGTAAAGATAAACTACCTGGATATAAAGATAAACTACCTGGATAGAAAGATAAACTACCTAGATATAAACTACCTAGATATAAAGATAAACTACCTAGATATAAACTAACTAGATAAAAGATAAACTACCTAGATGTAAAGATAAACTACCTAGATATAAACTAACTAGATAAAAGGTAAACTACCTAGATATAAACTACCTAGATATAAAGATAAACTACCTAGATATAAAGATTAACTACCTAGATATAAAGATTAACTACCTAGATATAAACTACCTAGATATAAAGATAAACTACCTAGATATAAAGATTAACTACCTAGATATAAAGATAAACTACCTAGATATAAACTAACTAGATAAAAGATAAACCTAGATATACAGATAAACTATATAGATCATATGTACCTATCACTGCAAACTGAACAGGTAGTTTGCAGAGTGTATTGTTTGAGGTCCTGATTGATTGAGATCCGTCAGTATAGGAGAGAGAGATGGACTGAGTCGGGAAATCCTCCATCACTAACTGAACTGCATATGTTCTAGTGGTATTACTGTTGCCCCAAAATGACAAGGTGCAGTTCTGAGGGAGACAAGATAAAAACAAGATTAAATGTGTTATGTCTACATACATTTTTGACTTTTAAATCAACTATATAAACCTATAGATTCTTGAAGGATATAACTTAATAATGCCTTATGATCTTATTTCAACTGTCGTAAAAATACATTTACAGGAAAGTCACTAGGTAATCCAAGGTTCTCCTATCAGAATGGAAGCCTGCTGCTAACTGGTTCTCCTATCAGAATGGAAGCCTGCTGCTACCTGGTTCTCCTATCAGAACGGAAGCCTGCTGCTAACTGGTTCTCCTATCAGAACGGAAGCCTGCAGCTAACTGGTTCTCCTATCAGAATGTGAGCCTTCTGATAACTGGCTCTCCTATCAGAATGGAAGCCTGCTGCTACCTGGCTCTCCTATCAGAATGGGAGCCTGCTGCTAGCTGGTTCTCCTATCAGAATGGAAGCCTGCTGGTACCTGGTTCTCCTATCAGAATGGGAGCCTTCTGCTACCTGGTTCTCCTATCAGAATGGAAGCCTGCTGCTACCTGGTCATCCTATCAGAATGGGAGCCTTCTGCTACCTGGTCATCCTATCAGAATGGAAGCCTGCTGCTACCTGGTTCCCCTATCAGAATGGGGCCTGCTGCTACCTGGTTCTCCTATCAGAATGGGGCCTGCTGCTACCTGGTCATCCAATCAGAATGGAAGCCTGCTGCTACCTGGTTAACTACCTAGATATAAACTAACTAGATAAAAGGTAAACTACCTAGATATAAACTACCTAGATATAAAGATAAACTACCTAGATATAAAGATTAACTACCTAGATATAAAGATTAACTACCTAGATATAAACTACCTAGATATAAAGATAAACTACCTAGATATAAAGATTAACTACCTAGATATAAAGATAAACTACCTAGATATAAACTAACTAGATAAATGGGGCCTGCTGCTACCTGGTTCTCCTATCAGAATGGGGCCTGCTGCTACCTGGTCATCCAATCAGAATGGAAGCCTGCTGCTACCTAGATAAACTACCTAGATATAAACTAACTAGATAAAAGGTAAACTACCTAGATATAAACTACCTAGATATAAAGATAAACTACCTAGATATAAAGATTAACTACCTAGATATAAAGATTAACTACCTAGATATAAACTACCTAGATATAAAGATAAACTACCTAGATATAAAGATTAACTACCTACTACCTATCTGTTTCTCCTATCAGAATGGAAGCCTGCTGGTACCTGGTCATCCTATCAGAATGGGAGCCTTCTGCTACCTGGTTCTCCTATCAGAATGGAAGCCTGCTGCTACCTGGTCATCCTATCAGAATGGGAGCCTTCTGCTACCTGGTCATCCTATCAGAATGGGAGCCTTCTGCTACCTGGTCATCCTATCAGAATGGGAGCCTTCTGCTACCTGGTCATCCTATCAGAATGGAAGCCTGCTGCTACCTGGTCATCCAATCAGAATGGAAGCCTGCTGCTAGCTGGTCATCCTATCAGAATGGAAGCCTGCTGCTAACTGGTTCTCCTATCAGAATGGAAGCCTGCTGCTACCTGGCTCTCCTATCAGAATGGGAGCCTGCTGGTACCTGGTTCTCCAATCAGAATGGAAGCCTTCTGCTACCTGGCTCTCCTATCAGAATGGAAGCCTGCTGGTACCTGGTCATTCAATCAGAATGGAAGCCTGCTGTTACCTGGTCATCCAATCAGAATGGAAGCCTGCTGTTAGTAACGGTGAATTAGCTAGCGTCTTTTAGTGCCTTTTCTGCATCCGTCCTTGACTTTCCCTAAATAAGCATTTTAAATTAACACATACATGTTTCTAGAATTTCTATATCACAAACAGTTTTAGTAAGACAATTCTTATTTATTTATTTTTGAGTGAAATGTATTAAATAATTATAATTCCACCTATAGAGTCACATGCAGGTAAGACATTTTTCTTTCTTTCTATATAGTATCAGAAGAGCAGATTCTGAGGTTTCCAGAACACTCTTAAAATGCCAATTCTTAAAATGTAAGAGATTTCAAAAAATCTATTTTTGTGAGTGAGCAAACTAATGAAAATGCTGCTGTATCTATGAAATATCTCTATTTTTGTATTCTAATGTCACCCAAGACCTTCATAAACACACCTTCTGTGTTATTTTTCAGATAGAATACGGACGTGGCTGGACGGAGTGCGCTGTTATGAACAGTCAGATAGTTCTCAACAATGACAAGAAGCTGCCATGTGGGGGAATCGTAGATGGCTCGTTTCAGCTCGATGTATCTTGTTATAAATACCATGTCTTGTTTTGAGGTGTTTTGACTGATGTCATGTCTATGTTAATATGGCAAAAATAATATCTAGCTATCTAACCAACAACTGTAATGATGGATGTGAGAGACAACAAGTGTTCATTGTGAAAGTGTGTTTATGTTTTCAATAAACATTTGGAGACTAAATATAATTTACATTTTGTCAACAATCTAAGCCAACCCTGTCTGTCTTGTCCCATAGTTGAGCAGTGTTGGTTTTGTTGCTGAACAACCAACTCGTCAGTTTTGTTGCTAAACAACCAACCCGTCAGTTTTGTTGCTAAACAACCAACCCGTCAGTTTTGTTGCTAAACAACCAACCCGTCAGTTTTGTTGCTAAACAACCAACCCGTCAGTTTTGTTGATAAACAACCAACCCGTCAGTTTTGTTGCTAAACAACCAACCCGTCAGTTTTGTTGCTAAACAACCAACCCGTCAGTTTTGTTGCTAAACAACCAACCCGTCAGTTTTGTTGCTAAACAACCAACCCGTCAGTTTTGTTGATAAACAACCAACCCGTCAGTTTTGCTGCTAAACAACCAACCTGTCAGTTTTGCTGCTAAACAACCAACCGGTCAGTTTTGTTGCTAAACAACCAACCCGTCAGTTTTGTTGCTAAACAACCAACCCGTCAGTTTTGTTGATAAACAACCAACCCGTCAGTTTTGTTGATAAACAACCAACCCACCAGTTTTAGCCATGGATTTAATCCCTTGCCAGGCAACACTTGTGTTTCCTGAGGAGAGGGTCCTCTTCACCCTTGTGTTTTCTGAGGAGAGGTTCCTCTTCACCCTTGTGTTTCCTGAGGAGAGGCTCCTCTCCACCCTTGTGTTTCCTGAGGAGTAGGTCCTCTCCACCCTTGTGTTTCCTGAGGAGAGGCTCCTCTCCACCCTTGTGTTTCCTGAGGAGAGGCTCCTCTCCACCCTTGTGTTTCCTGAGGAGAGGCTACTCTCCACCCTTGTGTTTCCTGAGGAGAGGCTCCTCTCCACCCTTGTATGCCTCCTTTCCACCAGTATCTGTCTTTTGATCTTAAGTTGTACATCTCTTAAAGCCTGTCTATCACCACAAATACCTCCCACATAGTACAGTCAGAACACCCTGGAGACCAAATACCTCCCACATTGTACAGTCAGAACACCCTGGAGACCAAATACCTCCCACATAGTACAGTCAGAACACCCTGGAGACCAAATACCTCCCACATAGTACAGTCAGAACACCCTGGAGACCAAATACCTCCCACATAGTACAGTCAGACCACCCTGGAGACCAGATAACTCCCACATAGTACAGTCAAACCGCCCTGGAGACCAAATACCTCCCACATAGTACAGTCAGACCACCCTGGAGACCAGATAACTCCCACATAGTACAGTCAGACCACCCTGGAAACCAAATACCTCCCACATAGTATAGTCAAAACACCCCTGGAGACAAGTGATACTGTTGTCATTCCAGATCTGGACAGTTTTAACTGTGGGTTTCTCCCTCTCCAGGAGCCGACAGTAGGTTGGCCTGAGGTAGTTTTAACTGTGGGTTTCACCCTCTCCAGGAGCCGACAGTAGGTTGGCCTGAGGTAGTTTTAACTGTGGGTTTCTCCCTCTCCAGGAGCCGACAGTTGGTTAGCCTGAGGTAGTTTAAACTGTGGGTTTCACCCTCTCCAGGAGCCGACAGTAGGTTGGCCTGAGGTAGTTTTAACTGTGGGTTTCTCCCTCTCCAGGAGCCGACAGTAGGTTGGCCTGGGGTAGTTTTAACTGTGGGTTTCTCCCTCTCTAGGAGCCGACAGTAGGTTGGCCTGAGGTAGTTTTAACTGTGGGTTTCACCCTCTCCAGGAGCCGACAGTAGGTTGGCCTGAGGTAGTTTTAACTGTGGGTTTCTCCCTCTCTAGGAGCCGACAGTAGGTTGGCCTGAGGTAGTTTTAACTGTGGGTTTCACCCTCTCCAGGAGCCGACAGTAGGTTGGCCTGAGGTAGTTTTAACTGTGGGTTTCACCCTCTCCAGGAGCCGACAGTAGGTTGGCCTGAGGTAGTTTTAACTGTGGGTTTCACCCTCTCCAGGAGCCGACAGTAGGTTGGCTTGAGGTAGTTTTAACTGTGGGTTTCTCCCTCTCCAGGAGCCGACAGTAGGTTGGCCTGAGGTAGTTTTATCTGTGGGTTTCACCCTCTCCAGGAGCCGACAGTAGGTTGGCCTGAGGTAGTTTTAACTGTGGGTTTCTCCCTCTCCAGGAGCCGACAGTAGGTTGGCCTGAGGTAGTTTTAACTGTGGGTTTCTCCCTCTCCAGGAGCCGACAGTAGGTTGGCCTGAGGTAGTTTTAACTGTGGGTTTCTCCCTCTCCAGGAGCCGACAGTAGGTTGGCCTGAGGTAGTTTTAACTGTGGGTTTCTCCCTCTCCAGGAGCCGACAGTTGGTTGGCCTGAGGTACAGTCGTGGCCAAAGGTTTTGAGAATGACACAAATATTAAGTAAGTATAATTACAAGTATAATCATAAGTGTCAAAGGCTTTTATTGACAATTATATGAAGTTGATGCAGAGTCAATATTTGCAGTGTTGACCCTTCTTTTTCAAGACCTCTGCAATCCACCCTGGCATGCTGTCAATTAACTTCTGGGCCACATCCTGACTGATGGCAGCCCATTCTTGCATAATCAATGCTTGGAGTTTGTCAGAATTTGTGGGTTTTTGTTTGTCCACCCACCTCTTGAGGATTGACCACAAGTTCTCAATGGGATTAAGGTCTGGGGAGTTTCCTGGCCATGGACCCAAAATATCTATGTTTTGTTCCCCGAGCCACTTAGTTACCACTTAGTTATCACTTTTGGAAAGGTGCTTCATCATGCTGGAAAATGCATTGTTTGTCACCAAACTGTTCCTGAAATGGTTGGGAGAAGTTGCTCTCGGAGGATGTGTTGGTACCATTCTTTATTCATGGCTGTGTTCTTAGGCAAAATTGTGAGTGAGCCCACTCCCTTGGCTGAGAAGCAACCCCACACATGAATGGTGTCAAGATGCTTTACTGTTGGCATGACACAGGACTGATGGTCGCGCTCACCTTATCTTCTCCAGACAAGCTTTTTTCCGGATGCCCCAAACAATCGGAAAGGGGATTCAACGGAGAAAATGACTTCACCCCAGTCCTCAGCAGCCCAAACCATGTACCATTTGCAGAATATCAGTCTGTCCCTGATGTTTTTCCCTGGAGGGAAGTGGCTTCTTTGCTGCCCTTCTTGACACCAGGCCATCCTCCAAAAGTCTTCGCCTCACTGTGCGTGCGGATGCACTCACACCTGCCTGCTGCCATTCCTGGGCAAGCTCTGTACTGGTGGTGCCCCAATCCTGCAGCTGAATTAACTTTAAGAGACGTTCCTTGTGCTTTCTGAACTTTCTTGGGCGCCCTGAAGCCTTCTCCACAACAATTGAACCGCTTTCCTTGAAGATCTTGATGATCCGATAAATTGTTGATTTAGGTGCAATCTTACTGGCAGCAATATCCTTGCTTGTAAAGCCCTTTTTGTGCAAAGCAATGATGACGGCACGTGTTTCCTTGCAGGTTACCATGGCTGACAGAGGAAGAACAATGATTCCAAGCACCACCCTCCTTTTGAAGCTTCCAGTCTGTTATTCGAACTCAATCAGCATGACAGAGTGATCTCCAACCTTATCCTCGTCAACACACACCTGTGTTAACGAGAGAATCACTGATATGTGAGCTGGTCCTTTTGTGGCAGGGCTGAAATACAGCGGAAATGTTTTTTGGGGATTCAGTTCATTTGCATGGCAAAGAGGGACTTTGCAATTAATTGCAATTCATCTGATCACTCTTCATAACATTCTGGAGTGTATGCAAATTGACATCATACAGACTGAGGGAGCAGATTTTGTGAAAATGAATATTTGTGTCATTCTCAAAACTTTTGGCCACGACTGTAGACCACATTGTGGTCTGATGTCCCCAGGGGATGTCTGGTGGTGGCAGAAAGCGTATTTGGTCCCACAAGTCAAGAGTCCTATTTTTCCTAGAGTGACATTTCACATACTGGTGGTATGTGTGCAGGATTTTGTGCAAATAAAAGTTGTTAAAATCCCCTAAAATAGATTTGGGTGCGTCGGGGGGATTCCAGTTTCTACGACAGATTATGAATCATCTCTGATGCCTTTGTTATATTAGCTTTAGGTTGAATGTACACAACAGTAACAGTAACAAACAATTGGGGGAACTCACAGGGAAGATAGAAAGGTCGCAGTGACACAGAAAACAGTTCAATGTCGGGGGTACAGAGTCTCTCTCTTGCCAGGGTCGATCAAAATGCCTTGGCATGTTGAATGACAGTAACCTGCTTTGACCAGCTGGTTGCTGCCTTGGAATGTTGAATGACAGTAACCTGCTTTGACCAGCTGGTTGCTGCCTTGGAATGTTGAATGACAGTAACCTGTTTTGGCCAGCTGGTTGATGCCTTGGCTTGTTAAATGACAGTAACCTGCTTTGGCCAGCTGGTTGCTGCCCTGCTCTGTTACAATGACAGTAACCTGCTTTGGCCAGCTGGTCGCTGCCTTGACTTGTTAAATGACAGCAACTCATTTTGGCCAGCTGGTTGCTGTCTTGGGATGTTAAATGACAGTAACCTGCCTTGGCACTTGATGCCATTTTGACAGTAACATTCTACTAGTCTAAAAATATTTATTCATTTTTCAGACAGTTCTTGAGTCTTATCTCCTTTGTGTCACCAATGGTGTTTCATGAATCCGTTGTCTTTCCTGCCTCGTTAGATCAGCACAGAAATTGACCGTGGTGATAAATTAACTAGTTTTAGGCACTGATATCATGCAGTTTTGGGGTTTTAGCCACTTAGCTGTTGTTTTCGGAATAATGAATGTGGTCTTCCAACATGGATTGTTAGAATGTTACAGTCAAAATGGCTGCACATTGGCAGCGAGGCAGCGAGGACTGGCAGTTTAAGTGCTAATGATCTATTCCTTTTCACTACTTTCATCATCATAGTCCATTGTTGTCTGTATTGTTCTATTTGGATACTAACCTCTCGTAGAGTGAAGTCATTAGGAAGGTCACTTGATGTGTAACACTCATCTGTTGGTACTGCATATCTGCACCTGACCTCATCCCCATCTGGATCAAATGACAATAGTTTGAAATCTCTTTCACAATTAGCAGGGACACTGAGAGAGAGAAAGAAAGAAAGAAAGAAAGAAAGAAAGAAAGAGAGAGAGAGAGAGAGAGAGAGAGAGAGAGAGAGACTATTAATTGCAGTGTTTCAGATCTGTTTTCTATTGACTGAATACAACACACAGATTGATAAAATCACTTGTTCGTCAAACTAAATAATTTAACACCGATAAGTAGGAGTATTTACCGCATCAGAGGTATGACAGTGGTCTGTGGAGATCGGTTGACTGTCTTCGTGTCAGACCTGACCCCAAGATCCACAAGAGTCAACAGCCACCAAGCACTAACATAATTATCATTATCTATCCAGTTTCCGCCATCCAATCTGTAATGATAAAGAGACAAAGGTGAAAGGTGAGTTCCAAAAACACATCCTAAACACTGTTGTTATGATGTTCAACATGTACAATACTGTGTGTTTTAACTAATGTGTATTTTGTCCTTTCTGATGTAATGGGACATGTTGGACATATTGTCTATAACTACTTTGGTAACCAGGATAAAATAACTGAGCTGTTCCCTGTTACTACAAATCAGGTTCATAAACACACTGGTAACGGATGGAAGATTTGAATAGAAAATAAACACTCACAGCAGATCAAAGGTCTGTGTGTTATTGGAGACGTGTCTAGTCATGACTCCCTCTGTCTGACACCAGTCCTCAGATATCCCCTGGTCCACGATGTTAAGCACTAAACTGATCTCATTCCCACAGTCCCCACTGATACAATACCAGGTATAAGTTAGGCAGCCGGTAGAGTGGAAGGTTGTCTTGTAATCAAGGTCCACCTGCAACGACACACTTCATTAAACCAGCACTTCAGACACACTGCAAGACGACTGTCTTTAACAAGTGTGCAACCTAGATACATGTTCTGTTTGGTAAGGAGGGTAAGAGAACAAGCAGGAGCAAGGCATTCTTCATATAGCTAAATGCCTTTATCATTATGGTATGTTCAATAGTACAGAACATTCTAAACTCTGATTCATTTCAGCCTTTGTCAGGGATTACAATGATACAACAAACCTTCTGTAGAGAACAAACCATGTTCCATCAAGGCCTGAAGAGGGAGTGGTTAGGCACAACAATCATTGGTGGACAATGCTTAGTTATCAACAACAGACAAAATCAACTCAAAACAACACTTAGGTATCAACAACAGACATAATCAACTCAAAACAACACTTAGGTATCAACAACACACATAATCAACTCAAAACAACACTTAGTTATCAACAACAGACAAAATCAATTCAAAACAACACTTAGTTATCAACAATAGATAATATCAATTCAAAACAACACTTAGTTATTAACAATAGATAATATCAATTCAAAACAACACTTAGTTATCAACAACAGACAAAATCAATTCAAAACAACACTTAGGTATCAACAATAGATAATATCAATTCAAAACAACACTTAGTTATCAACAACAGACAAAATCAATTCAAAACAACACTTAGGTATCAACAATACATAATATCAATTCAAAACAACACTTAGTTATCAACAACAGACAAAATCAATTCAAAACAACACTTAGCTATCAACAATAGATAATATCAACTCATAACAACACTTAGGTATTAACAGAGGTGAATATGAGTGGGTATAAGTAGTGAATAGTAGTGGGTATAAGTAGTGAATAGTAGTGGGTATAGGCAGTGTGTTTAAGTAGTGAATAGGAGTGGGTATAAGTAGTGAATAGAAGTTTGTATAAGTAGTGAATAGTAGTGGGTATAAGTACTGAATAGGAGTGGGTATGAGTAGTGAATAGGAGTGGGCATAAGTAGTGAATAGTAGTGGGTCTAAGTAGTGAATAGTAGTGGGTATAAGTACTGAATAGGAGTGGGTATGAGTAGTGAATAGGAGTGGGCATAAGTAGTGAATAGGAGTGGGTATAAGTAGTGGGTGTAAGTAGTGAATAGTAGTGGATATAAGTAGTGAATAGGAGTGGGAATAAGTAGTGAATAGGAGTGGGTATAAGTAGTGAATAGGAGTGGGTAATAGTAGTGAATAGGAGTGGGTATAAGTAGTGAATAGGAGTGGGTAATAGTAGTGCATAGGAGTGGGTATAAGTAGTGAATAGGAGTGGGTATAAGTAGTGAATAGGAGTGGGTATAAGTAGTGAATAGGAGTAGGTGTAAGTAGTGAATAGGAGTGGGTAAAAGTAGTGAATAGGAGTGGGTATAAGTAGTGAATAGGAGTGGGTATAAGTAGTGAATAGGAGTGGGTATACGCAGTGAATAGGAGTGGGTATAAGTAGTGAATAGGAGTGGGTAATAGTAGTGCATAGGAGTGGGTATAAGTAGTGAATAGGAGTGGGTATACGTAGTGAATAGGAGTGGGTATAAGTAGTGAATAGGAGTGGGTATACGTAGTGAATAGGAGTGGGTATCAGCAGTGAATAGGAGTGGGTATAAGTAGTGAATAGGAGTGGGTATAAGTAGTGAATAGGAGTGGGTATAAGTAGTGGGTGTAAGTAGTGAATAGTAGTGGATATAAGTAGTGAATAGGAGTGGTTATAAGTAGTGAATAGGAGTGGGTATAAGTAGTGAATAGGAGTGGGTATAAGTAGTAAATAGGAGCGGATATAAGTAGTGAATAATAGTGGGTATAAGTAGTGAATAGGAGTGGGTATAAGTAGTGAATATGAGTGGGTATAAGTAGTGAATAGTAGCGGGTATAAGCAGTGAATAGGAGTGGGTATAAGTAGTGAATAGGAGTGGGTATAAGTAGTGAATAGGAGTGGGTATAAGTAGTGAATAGGAGTGGGTATAAGTAGTGAATAGGAGTGGGTATAAGTAGCGAATAGGAGTGGGTATATGTAGTGAATAGGAGTGGATATAAGTAGTGAATAGGAGTGGGTATAAGTAGTGAATAGGAGTGGGTATAAGTAGTGAATAGGAGTGGGTATCAGTAGTGAATAGGAGTGGGTATAAGTAGTGAATAGTAGTGGATATAAGTAGTGAATAGTAGTGGATATAAGTAGTGAATAGGAGTGGGTAATAGTAGTGAATAGGAGTGGGTATAAGTAGTGAATAGGAGTGGGTATAAGTAGTGAATAGGAGTGGGTATAAGTAGTGAATAGTAGTGGGTATAGGCAGTGTGTTTAAGTAGTGAATAGGAGTGGGTATAAGTAGTGAATAGAAGTTTGTATAAGTAGTGAATAGTAGTGGGTATAAGTACTGAATAGGAGTGGGTATGAGTAGTGAATAGGAGTGGGCATAAGTAGTGAATAGTAGTGGGTCTAAGTAGTGAATAGTAGCAGGTATAAGTACTGAATAGGAGTGGGTATGAGTAGTGAATAGGAGTGGGCATAAGTAGTGAATAGGAGTGGGTATAAGTAGTGGGTGTAAGTAGTGAATAGTAGTGGATATAAGTAGTGAATAGGAGTGGGAATAAGTAGTGAATAGGAGTGGGTATAAGTAGTGAATAGGAGTGGGTAATAGTAGTGAATAGGAGTGGGTATAAGTAGTGAATAGGAGTGGGTAATAGTAGTGCATAGGAGTGGGTATAAGTAGTGAATAGGAGTGGGTATAAGTAGTGAATAGGAGTGGGTATAAGTAGTGAATAGGAGTAGGTGTAAGTAGTGAATAGGAGTGGGTAAAAGTAGTGAATAGGAGTGGGTATAAGTAGTGAATAGGAGTGGGTATAAGTAGTGAATAGGAGTGGGTATACGCAGTGAATAGGAGTGGGTATAAGTAGTGAATAGGAGTGGGTAATAGTAGTGCATAGGAGTGGGTATAAGTAGTGAATAGGAGTGGGTATACGTAGTGAATAGGAGTGGGTATAAGTAGTGAATAGGAGTGGGTATACGTAGTGAATAGGAGTGGGTATCAGCAGTGAATAGGAGTGGGTATAAGTAGTGAATAGGAGTGGGTATAAGTAGTGAATAGGAGTGGGTATAAGTAGTGGGTGTAAGTAGTGAATAGTAGTGGATATAAGTAGTGAATAGGAGTGGTTATAAGTAGTGAATAGGAGTGGGTATAAGTAGTGAATAGGAGTGGGTATAAGTAGTAAATAGGAGCGGATATAAGTAGTGAATAATAGTGGGTATAAGTAGTGAATAGGAGTGGGTATAAGTAGTGAATATGAGTGGGTATAAGTAGTGAATAGTAGCGGGTATAAGCAGTGAATAGGAGTGGGTATAAGTAGTGAATAGGAGTGGGTATAAGTAGTGAATAGGAGTGGGTATAAGTAGTGAATAGGAGTGGGTATAAGTAGTGAATAGGAGTGGGTATAAGTAGCGAATAGGAGTGGGTATATGTAGTGAATAGGAGTGGATATAAGTAGTGAATAGGAGTGGGTATAAGTAGTGAATAGGAGTGGGTATAAGTAGTGAATAGGAGTGGGTATCAGTAGTGAATAGGAGTGGGTATAAGTAGTGAATAGTAGTGGATATAAGTAGTGAATAGTAGTGGATATAAGTAGTGAATAGGAGTGGGTAATAGTAGTGAATAGGAGTGGGTATAAGTAGTGAATAGGAGTGGGTATAAGTAGTGAATAGGAGTGGGTATAAGTAGTGAATAGGAGTGAATAGGAGTGGGTATAAGTAGTGAATAGGAGTGGGTAATAGGAGTGGGTAATAGTAGTGAGAAAAGTAGAGCCATACATGAAAGAGAACACTAGAGGGCAGCAAACATGCAGCACAGACCAAATGGAAACGTTGTGCGTTCAAAACACCAGGTAAGGTGTTAGGCGCATTTTGTTTCTTCAATTTTACAGGTCATTTTGGAAATCTATGGAAACGTTAGTAAGTTATGTATTCAGAATTGTTTTCTTCATATTCTTTATATCTATTTCCATGTTCACCTTTAGTTTGTAATATATACAACATGTGGTTCTGCAGGAAATAGCCCAATAAAAAAAAACATCTAATCAACAATGACATAATCACCCATTAATTTTTGTATTATTTTATATATTTTATATGTTACCAAAACTACTTGAATGTTCTGGTGGTCACAGTTAGCATAGAGCTGCCAGTTAGCATAGAGCTGCCAGTTAGCATAGAGCTGCCAGTTAGCATAGAGCTGCCAGTTAGCATAGAGCTGCCAGTTAGCAAGGAGCTGTCAGTCTGCAAGGAGCTGTCAGTCTGCAAGGAGCTGCCAGTCTGCAAGGAGCTGCCAGTCTGCAAGGAGCTGCCAGTCTGCAAGGAGCTGCCAGTCTGCATAGAGCTGCCAGTCTGCAAGGAGCTGCCATTCTGCAAGGAGCCGCCAGAGCTGCCTGTCTGCAGGATGCCGCCAAAGCTGCCAGTCTGCAAGGAGCCGCCAGAGCTGCCAGTCTGCAAGGAGCCGCCAGAGCTGCCAGTCTGCAAGGAGCCGCCAGAGCTGCCAGTCTGCAAGGAGCCGCCAGAGCTGCCAGTTAGCATGGAGCAGCCAGGGCCGCCAGTCAGCATGGAGCAGCCAGGGCCGCCAGTCAGCATGGAGCAGCCAGGGCCGCCAGTCAGCATGGAGCAGCCAGTCAGCATGGAGCAGCCAGTCAGCATGGAGCAGCCAGAGCAGCCAGTCAGCATGGAGCAGCCAGAGCTGCCAGTCAGCATGGAGCAGCCAGTCAGCATGGAGCAGCCAGAGCTGCCAGTCAGCATGGAGCAGCCAGTCATCATGGAGCTGCCAGTCATCATGGAGCAGCCAGTCAGCATGGAGCAGCCAGAGCTGCCAGTCAGCATGGAGCAGCCAGTCATCATGGAGCAGCCAGTCAGCATGGAGCAGCCAGAGCTGCCAGTCGACCAGACTCTCCCAGATCTGCCAGTCGACCAGACTCTTCCAGATCTGCCAGTCAGCCAGGATCTGCCAGTCAGCCAGGATCTGCCGAAACCGCCAGCCAGCCAGGATCTGGTAGATTCATCAACCTGCCTGAGCTTCCTCTCACTCCTGAGCTTCCTCTCACTCCTGAGCCTCTCACTCCTGAGCTTCCTCTCACTCCTGAGCTTCCCCTCAGTCCCGAGCTGCCCCTCAGTCCCGATCTGCTCCTCAGTCCAGTGGGGTTCTGGGTGAGGACTACTAGGCCATGGTCGGCGGCGAGGGTGGACTATCCAGGGACGCGAGGAGAGGGGACTAAGACATTGATTGAGTGGGGTCCACGTCCCGCGCCGGAGCCGCCACCATGGACAGACGCCCACCCGGACCCTCCCTATTGTTTTGAGGTGCGTTCGGGAGTCCGCACCTTAGGGGGGGGGTTCTGTCACACCCTGGTCAAAGTATTTTGTGTTTATCTTTATTTATTTGGTCAGGCCAGGGTGTGGCATGGGTTTTTGTATGTGGTGTGTATTTATTGGGATTGTAGCTAGTGGGGTGTTCTAGCTAAGTCTATGGCTGTCTGAAGTGGTTCTCAATCAGAGGCAGGTGTTTATCGTTGTCTCTGATTGGGAACCATATTTAGGCAGCCATATTCTTTGAGTTTGTCGTGGGTGATTGTCCTTAGTGTCATTGTTCTGTGTTAGGTTACACAAGTATAGGCTGTTTCGGTTTTCGTTAAGTTTATTGTTTTGGTAGTGTTTGTGTTTAGTGTGTTACTTCATTAAACATGGATTGCAATAGACACGCCGCATTTTGGTCCGACTCTCCTTCTCATCAAGAAAACCGTTACAGGTAGTTTACTGGTACAGTCAGGTAGTTTACTGGTACAGTCAGGTAGTTTACTGGTACAGTCAGGTAGTTTACTGGTACAGTCAGGTAGTTTACTGGTACATTCAGGTGGTTTACTGGTACAGTCAGGTGGTTTACAGGTACAGTCTGGTAGTTTACTGGTACAGTCAGGTAGTTTACTGGTACAGTCAGGTAGTTTACTGGTACATTCAGGTGGTTTACTGGTACATTCAGGTGGTTTACTGGTACAGTCTGGTAGTTTACTGGTACAGTCAGGTGGTTTACAGGTACAGTCAGGTAGTTTACTGGTACAGTCAGGTAGTTTACTGGTACAGTCAGGTAGTTTACTGGTACAGTCAGGTAGTTTACAGGTACAGTCTGGTAGTTTGCTGGTACATTCTGGTGGTTTACTGGTATAGTCAGGTAGTTTACTGGTACAGTCAGGTGGTTTACTGGTACATTCTGGCAGTTTAGTGGTACGTTCTGATAGTTTACTGCTAAATTCTGATAGTTTAGTGGCACATTCTGGTAGTTTAGTGGTACATTCTGGTAGTTTACTGCTAAATTCTGATAGTTTAGTGGCACATTCTGGTAGTTTACTGGCACATTCTGGTAGTTTACTGATACATTCTGGTAGTTTAGTGATACATTCTGGTAGTTTAGTGGTACATTCTGATAGTTTAGTGGTACATTATGGTAGTTTACTGGTACATTCTGGTAGTTTACTGGTACATTTAGAAAACACTTAAGAACACTTAAAGCTGCAATACGTAGAAATGTGAGTTATAGATCTGTATTTGTGTGTCTTTTACTGTCTGTTTTGTACACCAGCTTCAAACAGCTGAAAATACTAAATTGTTGGTTATTGAAAATATATTTCACAGCGGTATAAATCTAAAATATACATGTTTGTTTTGTCACAAACTGAAATTAGGCAAACTAGTAGAATTGTAGCAAACAGGAAATGACAGGATATTTAATAGGAAGCATCATCATTGTCATTGGTCTTTTTGGTCTTCATTGGTCTCACCCTGTAGGTTCCGTCTGGGTTGGTCCCTCTGGGGTTGAAGGTCATGGTTCCTCCTAAAAAGTGGGAGGCCCAGGAGCAGGAGACCATCAGCAGTAGCAGTAGTAGGGAGGACTGGGAGGGAGACATGGTGTCTGTCTGTCTCTCTGTCTCTCTCTCTGTCTCTGTCTGTCTGTCTCTCTCTGTTTGTCTGTCTGTCTCTCTGTCTCTCTCTCTGTCTCTCTCTCTCTGAGTCTCTCTGAGATCAGACTCTGCTTTAATAGACACATGTTCAGCAGAGGCACATGCGCACATTAATCTGCAAGCACACTGAACTGCCCACACACACACACACACACACACACACACACACACACACACACACACACACACACACACACACACACACACACACACACTTACAGAAGCAGACTGACACATTTTAATCACCAGACTGCCGATGGAATCCCAGTGTGGTAAAAGATTGTTGTTTGTAACTTGATTCAGGGCAAGATACCAGAGCTGACATGAAGGCGTCATGGAAACTGGGCTCACACTGGTTCAATCAACATTGTTTCCACAAGGAAATGGTTCAATGAAATGATGTGGAACCAACGCGGAATAGATGTTGAATTGACGTCTGCACCCAGTGGGAGGTGTTCCTGGAACAAAGTCAGGAGTTGAAATGAGAAACACACTTTCTTTTGTTTGCAAACTTTGCATTACATTCCAAATACAACATACAACATAGATAATTACAATAATTAACAACTTTAGATTTTACAATGTTACATGTACAGGGAAGAATGCTAAAAGTCAACATCTGACCAATAGCAGAGAGTAACAGAGAGTAGCAGACAGTACCAGACAGTAACCAACACTAACTGATATTACTGACAGTAGCAGACAGTACCAGACAGTACCAGACAGTAACAGACAGTACCAGACAGCAACAGACAGTAGCAGACAGTAACAGACAGCAACAGACAGCAGCAGACAGTAACAGACAGTAACAGACAGCAGCAGACAGTAACAGACAGCAACAGACAGCAGCAGACAGTAGCAGACAGCAACAGACAGCAGCAAACAGTAACAGACAGTAACAGACAGTACCAGACAGCACCAGACAGTAAACAGACAGTAGCAGACAGTAACAGACAGCAACAGACAGCAGGAGACAGTAGCAGACAGTAACAGACAGTAACAAACAGTAACAGACAGTAACAGACAGTAACAGACAGTAGCAGATAGTAACAGACAGTACCAGACAGTATCAGACAGTACCAGACAGTACCAGACTGTAACAGACAGCACCAGACAGTAACTGATAGGAACATCAGTAGCAGACAGTAACAGACTGTAACAGACAGTACCAGACAGTAACAGACATTAACAGACAGTAACAGACAGTACCAGACTGTAACAGACAGCACCAGACAGTAACTGATAGGAACATCAGTAGCAGACAGTAACAGACAGTAACAGACAGTAACAGACAGTACCAGACAGTAACAGACTGTGGCAGACAGTAACAGACTGTGACAGACAGTAACAGACAGTACCAGACAGCAACAGACTGTAACAGACAGCAACATGCAGTAACAGACAGTACCAGACAGTAACATCAGTAGCAGACTGCAACAGACAGTACCAGACAGTAACATCAGTAGCAGACAGTAACAGACAGTAACAGACAGCACCAGACAGTAACAGACAGTAACAGACAGTAACAGACAGTACCAGACAGCAACAGGCAGCAACAGACAGCAACAGACAGTAATGAACAGTAACAGACAGTAATAGACTGTAACAGGCAGTAACAGACTGTAACAGACAGTAACAGACGGACAGTAACAGACTGTAACAGACAGTAACAGACCGTAACAGACTGTAACATACAGTAACAGACAGGAACATCAGTAGCAGACAGTAACAGACTGCAACCCTATTACAGGGGCTGAGTCACTGGCTTACTGGGGCTCTCTCATGCCGTCCCTGGAGGGGGTGCGTCACCTGAGTGGGTTGATTCACTGATGTGGTCATCCTGTCTGGGTTGGCGCAGACAACCCCCCCCCCCCCCCCCTTGGGTTGTGCCGTGGCGGAGGTCTTTGTGGGCTATACTCAGCCTTGTCTCAGGATGGTAAGTTGGTGGTTGAAGATATCCCTCTAGTGGTGTGGGGGCTGTGCTTTGGCAAAGTGGGTGGGGTTATATCCTTCCTGTTTGGCCCTGTCCGGGGGTGTCCTCGTTATATCTGGAGTACTCTCCTGTCCTATTCGGTGTCCTGTGTGAATCTAAGTGTGCGTTCTCTAATTCTCTCCTTCTCTCTTTCTTTTTCTCTCTCGGAGGACCTGAGCCCTAGGACCATGCCCCAGGACTACCTGACATGATGACTCCTTGCTGTCCCCAGTCCACCTGGCCGTGCTGCTGCTCCAGTTTCAACTGACCTGAGCCCTAGGACCATGCCCCAGGACTACCTGACATGATGACTCCTTGCTGTCCCCAGTCCACCTGACCGTTCTGCTGCTCCAGTTTCAACTGTTCTGCCTTATTATTATTCGACCATGCTGGTCATTTATGAACATTTGAACATCTTGGCCATGTTCTGTTATAATCTCTACCCGGCACAGCCAGAAGAGGACTGGCCACCACACATAGCCTGGTTCCTCTCTAGGTTTCTTCCTAGGTTTTGGCCTTTCTAGGGAGTTTTTCCTAGCCACCGTGCTTCTACACCTGCATTGCTTGCTGTTTGGGGTTTTAGGCTGGGTTTCTGTACAGCACTTTGAGATATCAGCTGATCAGTTGAACGAAGGGCTATATAAATAAATGTGATTTGATTTGATTTAGTGGATATACTGTAAGTAGCGGATAGTAGTAGTAGTATAAGTAGTGAATAGTAGTGGGTGTAAGTAGTGAATAGGAGTGGGTATAAGTAGTGAATAGGAGTGGGTATAGGTAGTGAATGGGAGCAAGTATAAGTAATGAATGGGAGATGGTATAGGTAGTGAATAGGAGTGGGTATAAGTAGTGAATGGGAGTGGGTATAAGTAGTGAATATGAGTGGGTATAAGTAGTGAATAGGAGTGGGTATAAGTAGTGAATAGTAGTGGGTATAAGTAGTGAATAGGAGTGGGTATACGTAGTGAATAGTGGTGGGTATAAGTAGTGAATAGGAGTGGGTATAAGTAGTGAATAGGAGTGAATAGGAGTGGGTATAAGTAGTGAATAGGAGTGGGTATCAGCAGTGAATAGGAGTGGGTATAAGTAGTGAATAGGAGTGGGTATAAGTAGTGAATAGGAGTGGGTATAAGTAGTGAATAGGAGTGGGTATAGGTAGTGAATAGGAGTGGGTATCAGCAGTGAATAGGAGTGGGTATAAGTAGTGAATAGGAGTGGGTATCAGCAGTGAATAGGAGTGGGTATAAGTAGTGAATAGGAGTGGGTATAAGTAGTGAATAGGAGTGGGTATAAGTAGTGAATAGTAGTGGGTATAAGTAGTGAATAGGAGTGGGTATACGTAGTGAATAGTGGTGGGTATAAGTAGTGAATAGGAGTGGGTATAAGTAGTGAATAGGAGTGAATAGGAGTGGGTATAAGTAGTGAATAGGAGTGGGTATAAGTAGTGAATAGGAGTGGGTATAAGTAGTGAATAGGAGTGGGTATAGGTAGTGAATAGGAGTGGGTATCAGCAGTGAATAGGAGTGGGTATAAGTAGTGAATAGGAGTGGGTATCAGCAGTGAATAGGAGTGGGTATAAGTAGTGAATAGGAGTGGGTATAAGTAGTGAATAGGAGTGGGTATAAGTAGTGAATAGGAGTGGGTATAAGTAGGGAATAGGAGTGGGTATCAGCAGTGAATAGGAGTGGGTATAAGTAGTGAATAGGAGTGGGTATAAGTAGTGAATAGGAGTGGGTATAAGTAGTGAATAGGAGTGGGTATAAGTAGTGAATAGGAGTGGGTATAAGTAGTGAATAGGAGTGGGTAATAGTAGTGAGAAAAGTAGAGCCATACATGAAAAAGAACACTAGAGGGCAGCAAACATGCACCACAGACCAAAGGGAAACGTGTTTCACATCTATCAGTCTAGAGTCCATTTTACAAGCCTCTTGAGCTAAGAATAGGTTTTCAAACTGAAATTAGTTAAACTAGTAGAATTGTAGCAACCAGGAAATGACAGTGATTTCCGCATAGTGGATCTTTAATAGGAAGCAGGATCATTGTCATTGGTCTTATTGGTCTTCATTGGTCTCACCCTGTAGGTTCCGTCTGGGTTGGTCCCTCTGGGGTTGAAGGTCATGGTTCCTCCTAAGAAGTGGGAGGCCCAGGAGCAGGAGACCCTCAGCAGTAGTAGTAGTAGTGAGGACTGGGTGGGAGACATGGTGTCTGTCTGTCTGTCTGTCTGTCTGTCTGTCAAGATGGGGAAAGGACAGCTGCTTATGCATCTGGTGACAAATGTAGACTGACTGAAAATCTTACTTACAAAACTTGAGCCCTACAACAGACTTTTCAAACCTCTCCTCGGGGACCCCCAGACATTTTACAATTTTGTTGTAGCCCTGAACTAGCTCACCTGATTTAAGTTGCCAAGGGTCGTTACCCTGGTCAGACGCTAGAAGTAGCCAAGGGTCGTTACCCTGGTCAGACGCTAGAAGTAGCCATGGGTCGTTACCCTGGTCAGACGCTAGAAGTAGCCATGGGTCGTTACCCTGGTCAGACGCTAGAAGTAGCCATGGGTCGTTACCCTGGTCAGACGCTAGAAGTAGCCAAGGGTCGTTACCCTGGTCAGACGCTAGAAGTAGCCAAGGGTCGTTACCCTGGTCAGACGCTAGAAGTAGCCATGGGTCGTTACCCTGGTCAGACGCTAGAAGTAGCCATGGGTCGTTACCCTGGTCAGACGTTAGAAGTAGCCATGGGTCGTTACCCTGGTCAGACGCTAGAAGTAGCCATGGGTCGTTACCCTGGTCAGACGCTAGAAGTAGCCAAGGGTCGTTACCCTGGTCAGACGCTAGAAGTAGCCATGGGTCGTTACCCTGGTCAGACGCTAGAAGTAGCCATGGGTCGTTACCCTGGTCAGACGTTAGAAGTAGCCAAGGGTCGTTACCCTGGTCAGACGTTAGAAGTAGCCATGGGTCGTTACCCTGGTCAGACGTTAGAAGTAGCCATGGGTCGTTACCCTGGTCAGACGTTAGAAGTAGCCAAGGGTCGTTACCCTGGTCAGACGCTAGAAGTAGCCATGGGTCGTTACCCTGGTCAGACGCTAGAAGTAGCCATGGGTTGTTACCCTGGTCAGACGCTAGAAGTAGCAATGGGTCGTTACCCTGGTCAGACGCTAGAAGTAGCCATGGGTCGTTACCCTGGTCAGACGCTAGAAGTAGCCATGGGTCGTTACCCTGGTCAGACGCTAGAAGTAGCCATGGGTCGTTACCCTGGTCAGACGCTAGAAGTAGCCATGGGTCGTTACCCTGGTCAGACGCTAGAAGTAGCCAAGGGTCGTTACCCTGGTCAGACGCTAGAAGTAGCCATGGGTCGTTACCCTGGTCAGACGCTAGAAGTAGCCAAGGGTCGTTACCCTGGTCAGACGCTAGAAGTAGCCAAGGGTCGTTACCCTGGTCAGACGTTAGAAGTAGCCATGGGTCGTTACCCTGGTCAGACGTTAGAAGTAGCCATGGGTCGTTACCCTGGTCAGACGCTAGAAGTAGCCATGGGTCGTTACCCTGGTCAGACGCTAGAAGTAGCCATGGGTCGTTACCCTGGTCAGACGTTAGAAGTAGCCATGGGTCGTTACCCTGGTCAGACGTTAGAAGTAGCCATGGGTCGTTACCCTGGTCAGACGTTAGAAGTAGCCATGGGTCGTTACCCTGGTCAGACGTTAGAAGTAGCCATGGGTCGTTACCCTGGTCAAACGTTAGAAGTAGCCATGGGTCGTTACCCTGGTCAGACGCTAGAAGTAGCCATGGGTCGTTACCCTGGTCAGATCTGACAGCGGCTGGATATGTATTTTAACCACACCATTCACATGAAACAGCAATCTGGTGCCCGACGGCCCAGTCGATGACATGGCATGAATCTATTGGTTGATGCATGCAACGTCTGAGCAGGGGAACATGACCATAGGCTAACTTGATTAATAATAATTAAAATGCTAGTTCTGGAAGAGTAGGCCGTCGTTGTAAATAAGAATTGGAACTGACTTGTCTAGTTTTTAAATAAATGTAAAATAAAACCTCTCACACGTCTGGAGTGATAGTGCTTCTAAAACAAAGAGTTGTCTGTGTTTCGTAATCCTTTTATTTGACCATGTTGTCCTTTAACAAACCTCAACTTTAAAAAAAAACAGTCCTACTACTTTTTTAATTGTTTAATGTTAAGATAACTGTTAATGAATAGTTCTATAAAAAAATGAAAAAGTTTGGGCACCCCGGGCAATTTCCATGATTTCCATTTATAAATAATTGGGTGTTTGGATCAACAATTTCATTTTGATCTATCAAATAACTGATGGACACAGTAATATTTCAGTCGTGAAATGAGGTTTATTTGATTAACAGAAAATGTGCAATATGCATCAAAACTTAATTAGACAGGTGCATAAATTTGGGCACCCCAATAGAAAAATCACATCACTATTTAGTAGAGCCTCCTTTTGCTAAAATAACAGCCTCTAGACGCTTCCCATAGCCTCTAATGAGTGTCTGGATTCTGGATGAAGGTATTTTGGACCATTCCTCCTTACAAAACATCTCCAGTTCAGTTAGGTTTGATGGTTGCCGAGCATGGACAGCCCGCTTCAAATCATCCCACAGATTCTCAATGATATTCAGGTCTGGGGACTGGGATGGCCATTCCAGAACATTGTACTTGTATCCTCTGCATAAATGCCCGGGTAGATTTTGAGCAGTGTTTTGGGTCGTTGTCTTGTTGAAATATCCAGCCCCGGTGTCACTTCGACTTTGTAACTGATTCTTCAACATTATTCCCAAGAATCTGCTGATAATGACTGGAATCCATGCGACCCTCAACTTGAACAAGATTCCCAGTAGTGGCACTGGCCACACAGCCCCACAGCATGATGGAACCCCCATTGTATTGTGGGTAGCAAGTGTTTTTCTTGGAACGCTGTGTTCTTCTGCCGCCGTGCATAACGTCCCTTGTTATGACCAAATAACTCAATCTTTGTTTCATCAGTCCACAGCACCTTATTCCAAAATGAAGCTGGCTTGTCCAAATGTGCGTTTGCATTCCTCAAGACTTTGTGGCGTGTGTGCAGAAAAGGCTTCTTCCGCATCACTCTCCCATACAGCTTCTCCTTGTGCAAAGTGTGCTGAATTGTTGAACGATGCACAGTGACACCATCTGCAGCAAGATGATGTTGTCGGTCTTTGGAGGTGGTCTGTGGGCTGGGTTTGACCGTTCTCACCATCCTTCGCCTTTGCCTCTCCAATATTTTACTTGGCCTGCCACTTCTGGCCTTAACAAGAACTGTGCCTGTGGTCTTCCATTTCCTCACTATGTTCCTCACAGTGGACACTGACAGCTTAAATCTCTGCGATAGCTTTTTGTGGCCTTCCTCTAAACCAGGGGTGTCAAAGTCAAATGGACGGAGGGCCAAATAAAAAAATCAGCTACAAGACGAGGGCCGGACTGTTCGAATGTTCATTGAAAAAATTTTAAATGACGCATATAGTCTAGTGAACCTAATTGAACCTACTGAAAACCTAACAAATATATTACAATATGATCAGATAAATAAAGCAATATTTTCTTATGGCTCTGTCAGTAATCTTTAATTTTCAACAGACACAAAAGACAAATTTCCTTTATATAAATATCCCCATAACATGAACATTAAATGAAAGAAACCGGTATTCAAGGCACCATCAGTAGACTATATTTTCTATTTTAGCAAAAGTGGGCTAAATTTACTTCAAAGAAAAAACAATAATAGCAATTTTCTATCATCCACTCAACTGAAATATTTTTAAAATATAATTGGATTGAAATACAAAAAAATAAAGTGCAAAAATCTATTAATCAAAAACAACACTTTGTTTAAGGAGAAGTAACATGCAGTGAAAACAAATATTACATTTTAACTTTTAAACTTGAACTGAGTAAAAACTCTAAATATGTGATTGCACAGTAATGTTCACTTGTTTGAGGTTGAGGGTGATACTTGGTGGTGTCCCATCTTTTCCACAAGTTCATCAATGTTCGGGGTAAGGCTCTGAGCTGAAGAAATCCTCAGAATTGAGTGGAGGTGTTCAGCAGTAAGTCGACTTCTGTGTGATGTTTTGTTCAGGTTCATCAAAGAAAACAGTTGTTCACACAGGTATGTGCTGCCAAACATAGACAACGTTTGAGCAGCCTGGATGCGCAGCTGGGGCATTGTGCCGGGGAGGAAACGGGCGAACTCCGCAGCACCCACTGCCGCATATTTTGCCCTCAGTGCATCATTGCATTGGAGGTCAATCAACTCCATTTGGAGGTTTGGTGGTGAGCTTTCCACGTCAACAGCAAATGGGTTACCGAGCAGTTCCAACCTGCTTTTTTGTGCTTCAAAGTCAGCAAATCGGCGTCGAAAGTCAGCGGCAAGCATACCTATTTTATCAGCCAACTGTGTGCTCGGGAACGCACTGGTAGAGAGCTTCTCTTTCATGGTCTGGCAGCTGGGAAAGTGGCTCAAATTTTCTTTCCGCATCTGCGTCTCCCACAGAGTCAGTTTGGTTTTAAATGCCTTCACTGTACTGTACATATCAGAGATGACACGATCCCGACCCTGCAGCTGCAAGTTTATTGCATTCAGATGACTCGTAATGTCACACAGAAAAGCCATTTCACACAGAAACATTTCGTCTCGGAGTTGTGTTGTGTCTTTCCCTTTGCTGTCCAAGAACAGACAAATCTCCTCACGAAGCTCGAAACATCTTTGAAGCACCTTTCCCTGGCTTAGCCATCGCACCTCTGTGTGATAAGGCAAATCACCATGCTCCGTTTCTAACTCCGTCAGAAATGCCTTGAACTGGCGGTGATTCAAACCTTTGGCTCTGATAAAGTTAACTGTGCGCGTGATGATGCTCATTACATGCTCCATTTTCAAGGCTTTACCGCACAACGCTTCCTGGTGTATGATACAATGATAAGCTGTCAGCTCACCTGTCGCGTTTTCCTCTTGCATCTTTTCCCGTATCTTCGCCACCAGTCCGCTCCTGTGTCCACACATCGCAGGTGCTCCGTCGGTTGTCAAACCCACGAGTTTTTCCCAAGGCAGCTCCATCTCATTTACACATCTTGACACCTCTTCATACAAATCATGCCCCGTAGTTGTGCCATGCATAGGACGTAAAGCCAAAAACTCCTCTGTCACGCTTAGGTTGGAGTCCACTCCGCGGATGAAAATTGACAACTGGGCAATGTCAGAAATGTCGGTGCTCTCATCCACAGCCAAGGAATATGCAATAAAATCTTTTCCCTTTTTCACAAGCTGCTCTTTTAGATTGATGGACAACTGGTCTACTCTCTCGGCAATGGTGTTTCTGCTCAGACTCACATTTAAAAAGAGTTGCCTTTTTTCTGGGCAAACTTCGTCACAAACTTTAATCATGCAGTTTTTGATGAAATCCCCCTCCGTAAATGGCCGGGCTGATTTAGCGATCTCTTCTGCCAAAATAAAACTGGCCTTGACAGCAGCCTGGCCTTGTGATTTGGCTTTTTTGAACAGAGCCTGTCGAGATTTGAGGCCTCGTTTTAATTCCTCTGCCTTTTGTAGCCTTTGTTCCATGTCCATATTCTTGTTTTTGTCCGCGTGTTTCGTTTCATAATGTCGTCTCAGATTATACTCTTTCAGTACCGCCACACTTTCTCCACACAGAAGACACACAGGTTTTCCAGCTACCTTCGTGAACATATACTCCGACTCCCACCTTGTTTGAAACCCCCGGTTCTCAGTATCCACCTTCCGTTTTGCCATTTTTGATGGGTATCTGAAAGTTAATTTTACTGTGATGCTGACGACTGCTGTGCCAATAAATATTGAAATGAAGCAGCCTACTGCTCGGTGCGTCACCTTTGCATTGTGGGAAATGTAGTATTGGTGCGTGTAAAAGATCTGCGGGCTGCCGGCTTGCTGCGGGCCGGTTCTAATAATAAATCAAGATCATCCCAGGGGCCGTAAAAAACCTTCTTGCGGGCCGGATGTGGCCCGCGGGCCTTGACTCTGACATATGTGCTCTAAACCATAATGTTGAACAATCTTTGTTTTCAGGTCATTTGAGAGTTGTTTTGAGGCCCCCATGTTGCCACTCTTCAGAGGAGAGTCAAAGAGAACAACAACTTGCAATTGGCCACCTTAAATATATTTTCTCATGATTGGATGCACTTGTCTATGAAGTTCCAGGCTTAATGAGCTCACCAAACCAATTGTGTGTTCCAATTAATCAGTGCTAAGTAGTTACAGGTATTCAAATCAACAGAATGACAACGGTGCCCACATTTTTGCATAGCCTATTTTTCACATCCGACTGTAGTGTCTCCAGTTTGGGTTATTTAGTCCAGCTGGCAGCACTTCCACTCCTGAATCCTGCAAGTCCTTGGTACTCAGGTCCTTGTCACTCAGGTCCTTGTCACTCAGGTCCTTGTCACTCAGGTCCTTGACACTCAGGTCCTTGTCACTCAGGTCCTTGTCACTCAGGTCCAGCTCTCTCAGGTCCTTGTGACTCAGGTCCTTGTCACTCAGGTCCAGCTCTCTCAGGTCCTTGTTACTCAGGTCCAGCTCTCTCAGGTCCTTGTTACTCAGGTCCTTGTCACTCAGGTCCTTGTCACCCAGGTCCTTGACACTCAGGTCCTTGTCTCTCAGGTCCAGCTCTCTCAGGTCCAGCTCTCTCAGGTCCTTGTCACCCAGGTCCTTGTCTCTCAGGTCCAGCTCTCTCAGGTCCTTGTCTCTCAGGTCCTTGTCTCTCAGGTCCTTGTCACTCAGGTCCTTGTCTCTCAGGTCCTTGTCTCTCAGGTCCTTGTCTCTCAGGTCCTTGTCAATCAGGTCCTTGTCTCTCAGGTCCTTGTCACTCAGGTCCTTGTCACTCAGGTCCTTGTCACTCAGGTCCTTGTCACTCAGGTCCTTGTCTCTCAGGTCCAGCTCTCTCAGGTCCTTGACACTCAGGTCTTTGTCACTCAGGTCCTTGTCTCTCAGGTCCTTGTCTCTCAGGTCCTTGTCACTCAGGTCCTTGTCTCTCAGGTCCTTGTCTCTCGGGTCCTTGTCTCTCAGGTCCTTGTCACTCAGGTCCTTGTCTCTCAGGTCCTTGTCTCTCAGGTCCAGCTCTCTCAGGTCCTTGTCTCTCAGGTCCTTGTCTCTCAGGTCCTTGTCACTCAGGTCCAGCTCTCTCAGGTCCAGCTCTCTCAGGTCCAGCTCTCTCAGGTCCAGCTCTCTCAGGTCCAGCTCTCTCAGGTCCTTGTCACTCAGGTCCTTGTCTCTCAGGTCCAGCTCTCTCAGGTCCTTGACACTCAGGTCCTTGTCTCTCAGGTCCTTGTCTCTCAGGTCCTTGTCTCGCAGGTCCTTGTCTCTCAGGTCCTTGTCACTCAGGTCCTTGTCACTCAGGTCCTTGTCTCTCAGGTCCTTGTCACTCAGGTCCTTGTCTCTCAGGTCCTTGTCTCTCAGGTCCTTGTCTCGCAGGTCCTTGTCTCTCAGGTCCTTGTCACTCAGGTCCTTGTCTCTCAGGTTATTGTCACTCAGGTCCTTGTCTCTCAGGTCCTTGTCTCTCAGGTCCTTGTCTCTCAGGTCCTTGTCTCTCAGATCCTTGTCTCTCAGGTCCAGCTCTCTCAGGTCCTTGACACTCAGGTCCTTGTCTCTCAGGTCCTTGTCTCTCAGGTCCTTGTCTCTCAGGTCCTTGTCACTCAGGTCCTTGTCTCTCAGGTCCTTGTCTCTCAGGTCCTTGTCTCGCAGGTCCTTGTCTCTCAGGTCCTTGTCACTCAGGTCCTTGTCACTCAGGTCCTTGTCTCTCAGGTCCTTGTCACTCAGGTCCTTGTCTCTCAGGTCCTTGTCTCTCAGGTCCTTGTCTCTCAGGTCCTTGTCTCGCAGGTCCTTGTCTCTCAGGTCCTTGTCACTCAGGTCCTTGTCACTCAGGTCCTTGTCTCTCAGGTCCTTGTCTCTCAGGTCCTTGTCTCTCAGGTCCTTGTCTCTCAGGTCCTTGTCTCTCAGGTCCAGCTCTCTCAGGTCCTTGACACTCAGGTCCTTGTCTCTCAGGTCCTTGTCTCTCAGGTCCCTTTCACTCAGGTCCTTGTCTCTCAGGTCCTTGTCTCTCAGGTCCTTGTCTCTCAGGTCCTTGTCTCTCAGGTCCTTGTCACTCAGGTCCTTGTCTCTCAGGTCCTTGTCTCTCAGGTCCTTGTCTCGCAGGTCCTTGTCTCTCAGGTCCTTGTCACTCAGGTCCTTGTCACTCAGGTCCTTGTCTCTCAGGTCCTTGTCACTCAGGTCCTTGTCTCTCAGGTCCTTGTCTCTCAGGTCCTTGTCTCGCAGGTCCTTGTCTCTCAGGTCCTTGTCACTCAGGTCCTTGTCTCTCAGGTCATTGTCACTCAGGTCCTTGTCTCTCAGGTCCTTGTCTCTCAGGTCCTTGTCTCTCAGGTCCTTGTCTCTCAGGTCCAGCTCTCTCAGGTCCTTGACACTCAGGTCCTTGTCTCTCAGTTCCTTGTCTCTCAGGTCCTTGTCTCTCAGGTCCTTGTCACTCAGGTCCCTGTCTCTCAGGTCCTTGTCTCTCAGGTCCTTGTCTCTCAGGTCCTTGTCTCTCAGGTCCTTGTCTCTCAGGTCCTTGTCACTCAGGTCCTTGTCTCTCAGGTCCTTATCTCTCACGTCCTTGTTTCTCAGGTCCTTGTCACTCAGGTCCTTGTCACTCAGGTCCTTGTCTCGCAGGTCCTTGTCACTCAGGTCCTTGTCACTCAGGTCCTTGTCTCTCAGGTCCAGCTCTCTCAGGTCCTTGACACTCAGGTCCTTGTCTCTCAGGTCCTTGTCTCTCAGGTCCTTGTCTCTCAGGTCCTTGTCACTCAGGTCCTTGTCTCTCAGGTCCAGCTCTCTCAGGTCCTTGTCTCTCAGGTCCTTGTCACTCAGGTCCTTGAAACTCAGGTCCTTGTCTCTCAGGTCCTTGTCTCTCAGGTCCTTGTCTCTCAGGTCCTTGTCTCTCAGGTCCAGCTCTCTCAGGTCCAGCTCTCTCAGGTTCTTGTCTCTCAGGTCCTTGTCTCTCAGGTCCTTGTCACTCAGGTCCAGCTCTCTCAGGTCCAGCTCTCTCAGGTCCAGCTCTCTCAGGTCCTTGTCTCTCAGGTCCTTGTCACTCAGGTCCTTGTCTCTCAGGTCCAGCTCTCTCAGGTCCTTGACACTCAGGTCCTTGTCTCTCAGGTCCTTGTCTCTCAGGTCCTTGTCACTCAGGTCCTTGTCTCTCAGGTCCTTGTCACTCAGGTCCTTGTCTCTCAGGTCCTTGTCTCTCAGGTCCTTGTCTCTCAGGTCCTTGTCTCGCAGGTCCTTGTCTCGCAGGTCCTTGTCTCGCAGGTCCATGTCTCTCAGGTCCTTGTCACTCAGGTCCTTGTCACTCAGGTCCTTGTCTCTCAGGTCCTTGTCTCTCAGGTCCTTGTCTCTCAGGTCCTTGTCTCGCAGGTCCTTGTTTCTCAGGTCCTTGTCACTCAGGTCCTTGTCTCTCAGGTCATTGTCACTCAGGTCCTTGTCTCTCAGGTCCTTGTCTCTCAGGTCCTTGTCTCTCAGGTCCTTGTCTCTCAGGTCCTTGTCTCTCAGGTCCAGCTCTCTCAGGTCCTTGACACTCAGGTCCTTGTCTCTCAGGTCCTTGTCTCTCAGGTCCTTGTCACTCAGGTCCTTGTCACTCAGGTCCTTGTCTCTCAGGTCCTTGTCTCTCAGGTCCTTGACTCTCAGGTCCTTGTCTCTCAGGTCCTTGTCACTCAGGTCCTTGTCTCTCAGGTCCTTATCTCTCAGGTCCTTGTCTCTCAGGTCCTTGTCACTCAGGTCCTTGTCACTCAGGTCCTTGTCTCGCAGGTCCTTGTCATTCAGGTCCTTGTCACTCAGGTCCTTGTCTCTCAGGTCCAGCTCTCTCAGGTCCTTGACACTCAGGTCCTTGTCTCTCAGGTCCTTGTCTCTCAGGTCCTTGTCTCTCAGTTCCTTGTCACTCAGGTCCTTGTCTCTCAGGTCCAGCTCTCTCAGGTCCTTGTCACTCAGGTCCTTGACACTCAGGTCCTTGTCTCTCAGGTCCTTGTCTCTCAGGTCCTTGTCTCTCAGGTCCTTGTCTCTCAGGTCCAGCTCTCTCAGGTCCAGCTCTCTCAGGTCCTTGTCTCTCAGGTCCTTGTCTCTCAGGTCCTTGTCACTCAGGTCCAGCTCTCTCAGGTCCAGCTCTCTCAGGTCCAGCTCTCTCAGGTCCTTGTCTCTCAGGTCCTTGTCACTCAGGTCCTTGTCTCTCAGGTCCAGCTCTCTCAGGTCCTTGACACTCAGGTCCTTGTCTCTCAGGTCCTTGTCTCTCAGGTCCTTGTCACTCAGGTCCTTGTCTCTCAGGTCCTTGTCACTCAGGTCCTTGTCTCTCAGGTCCTTGTCTCTCAGGTCCTTGTCACTCAGGTCCTTGTCTCTCAGGTCCAGCTCTCTCAGGTCCTTGACACTCAGGTCCTTGTCTCTCAGGTCCTTGTCTCTCAGGTCCTTGTCACTCAGGTCCTTGTCTCTCAGGTCCTTGTCACTCAGGTCCTTGTCTCTCAGGTCCTTGTCTCGCAGGTCCTTGTCTCTCAGGTCCTTGTCACTCAGGTCCTTGTCTCTCAGGTCCTTGTCACTCAGGTCCTTGTCTCTCAGGTCCTTGTCTCTCAGGTCCTTGTCTCTCAGGTCCTTGTCTCTCAGGTCCTTGTCTCTCAGGTCCAGCTCTCTCAGGTCCTTGACACTCAGGTCCTTGTCTCTCAGGTCCTTGTCTCTCAGGTCCTTGTCACTCAGGTCCTTGTCTCTCAGGTCCTTGTCTCTCAGGTCCTTGTCACTCAGGTTATTGTCTCTCAGGTCCTTGTCTCTCAGGTCCTTGTCTCTCAGGTCCTTGTCACTCAGGTCCTTGTCTCGCAGGTCCTTGTCACTCAGGTCGTTGTCTCTCAGGTCCTTGTCACTCAGGTCCTTGTCTCTCAGGTCCAGCTCTCTCAGGTCCTTGACACTCAGGTCCTTGTCTCTCAGGTCCTTGTCTCTCAGGTCCTTGTCTCTCAAGTCCTTGTCTCTCAGGTCCTTGTCTCTCAGGTCCTTGTCACTCAGGTCCTTGTCTCTCAGGTCCAGCTCTCTCAGGTCCTTGTCTCTCAGGTCCTTGTCTCTCAGGTCCTTGTCACTCAGGTCCTTGACACTCAGGTCCTTGACACTCAGGTCCTTGTCTCTCAGGTCCTTGTCTCTCAGGTCCTTGTCTCTCAGGTCCTTGTCTCTCAGGTCCTTGTCTCTCAGGTCCTTGTCTCTCAGGTCCTTGACACTCAGGTCCTTGTCTCTCAGGTCCTTGTCTCTCAGGTCCTTGTCTCTCAGGTCCTTGTCTCTCAGGTCCTTGTCACTCAGGTCCTTGACACTCAGGTCCTTGACACTCAGGTCCTTGTCTCTCAGGTCCTTGTCACTCAGGTCCTTGTCTCTCAGGTCCTTGTCACTCAGGTCCTTGTCTCTCAGGTCCTTGTCTCGCAGGTCCTTGTCTCTCAGGTCCTTGTCACTCAGGTCCTTGTCTCTCAGGTCCTTGTCACTCAGGTCCTTGTCTCTCAGGTCCTTGTCTCTCAGGTCCTTGTCTCTCAGGTCCTTGTCTCTCAGGTCCTTGTCTCTCAGGTCCAGCTCTCTCAGGTCCTTGACACTCAGGTCCTTGTCTCTCAGGTCCTTGTCTCTCAGGTCCTTGTCACTCAGGTCCTTGTCTCTCAGGTCCTTGTCTCTCAGGTCCTTGTCACTCAGGTTATTGTCTCTCAGGTCCTTGTCACTCAGGTTATTGTCTCTCAGGTCCTTGTCTCTCAGGTCCTTGTCTCTCAGGTCCTTGTCACTCAGGTCCTTGTCTCGCAGGTCCTTGTCACTCAGGTCGTTGTCTCTCAGGTCCTTGTCACTCAGGTCCTTGTCTCTCAGGTCCAGCTCTCTCAGGTCCTTGACACTCAGGTCCTTGTCTCTCAGGTCCTTGTCTCTCAGGTCCTTGTCTCTCAAGTCCTTGTCTCTCAGGTCCTTGTCTCTCAGGTCCTTGTCACTCAGGTCCTTGTCTCTCAGGTCCAGCTCTCTCAGGTCCTTGTCTCTCAGGTCCTTGTCTCTCAGGTCCTTGTCACTCAGGTCCTTGACACTCAGGTCCTTGTCACTCAGGTCCTTGTCTCTCAGGTCCTTGTCTCTCAGGTCCTTGTCTCTCAGGTCCTTGTCTCTCAGGTCCAGCTCTCTCAGGTCCAGCTCTCTCAGGTCCTTGTCTCTCAGGTCCTTGTCTCTCAGGTCCTTGTCACTCAGGTCCAGCTCTCTCAGGTCCAGCTCTCTCAGGTCCAGCTCTCTCAGGTCCTTGTCTCTCAGGTCCTTGTCACTCAGGTCCTTGTCTCTCAGGTCCAGCTCTCTCAGATCCTTGACACTCAGGTCCTTGTCACTCAGGTCCTTGTCACTCAGGTCCTTGTCTCTCAGGTCCAGCTCTCTCAGGTCCTTGTCTCTCAGGTCCTTGTCTCTCAGGTCCTTGTCACTCAGGTCCTTGTCTCTCAGGTCCTTGTCTCTCAGGTCCTTGTCTCTCAGGTCCTTGTCTCTCAGGTCCTTGTCTCTCAGGTCCTTGTCTCTCAGGTCCTTGTCAATCAGGTCCTTGTTACTCAGTTCCTTGTCACTCAGGTCCTTGTCTCTCAGGTCCTTGTCTCTCAGGTCCAGCTCTCTCAGGTCTCTCAGGTCCTTGTCTCTCAGGTCCTTGTCTCTCAGGTCCTTGTCACTCAGGTCCTTGTCTCTCAGGTCCTTGTCTCTCAGGTCCTTGTCTCTCAGGTCCTTGTCTCTCAGGTCCTTGTCTCTCAGGTCCTTGTCTCTCAGGTCCTTGTCAATCAGGTCCTTGTCACTCAGTTCCTTGTCACTCAGGTCCTTGTCTCTCAGGTCCTTGTCTCTCAGGTCCTTGTCTCTCAGGTCCTTGTCACTCAGGTCCTTGTCTCGCAGGTCCTTGTCACTCAGGTCGTTGTCTCTCAGGTCCTTGTCACTCAGGTCCTTGTCTCTCAGGTCCAGCTCTCTCAGGTCCTTGACACTCAGGTCCTTGTCTCTCAGGTCCTTGTCTCTCAGGTCCTTGTCTCTCAAGTCCTTGTCTCTCAGGTCCTTGTCTCTCAGGTCCTTGTCACTCAAGTCCTTGTCTCTCAGGTCCAGCTCTCTCAGGTCCTTGTCTCTCAGGTCCTTGTCTCTCAGGTCCTTGTCACTCAGGTCCTTGACACTCAGGTCCTTGTCACTCAGGTCCTTGTCTCTCAGGTCCTTGTCTCTCAGGTCCTTGTCTCTCAGGTCCTTGTCTCTCAGGTCCAGCTCTCTCAGGTCCAGCTCTCTCAGGTCCTTGTCTCTCAGGTCCTTGTCTCTCAGGTCCTTGTCACTCAGGTCCAGCTCTCTCAGGTCCAGCTCTCTCAGGTCCAGCTCTCTCAGGTCCTTGTCTCTCAGGTCCTTGTCACTCAGGTCCTTGTCTCTCAGGTCCAGCTCTCTCAGATCCTTGACACTCAGGTCCTTGTCACTCAGGTCCTTGTCACTCAGGTCCTTGTCTCTCAGGTCCAGCTCTCTCAGGTCCTTGTCTCTCAGGTCCTTGTCTCTCAGGTCCTTGTCACTCAGGTCCTTGTCTCTCAGGTCCTTGTCTCTCAGGTCCTTGTCTCTCAGGTCCTTGTCTCTCAGGTCCTTGTCTCTCAGGTCCTTGTCTCTCAGGTCCTTGTCTCTCAGGTCCTTGTCAATCAGGGCCTTGTTACTCAGTTCCTTGTCACTCAGGTCCTTGTCTCTCAGGTCCTTGTCTCTCAGGTCCAGCTCTCTCAGGTCCTTGTCTCTCAGGTCCTTGTCTCTCAGGTCCTTGTCACTCAGGTCCTTGACACTCAGGTCCTTGACACTCAGGTCCTTGTCTCTCAGGTCCTTGTCTCTCAGGTCCTTGTCTCTCAGGTCCTTGTCTCTCAGGTCCTTGTCTCTCAGGTCCTTGTCTCTCAGGTCCTTGACACTCAGGTCCTTGTCTCTCAGGTCCTTGTCTCTCAGGTCCTTGTCTCTCAGGTCCTTGTCTCTCAGGTCCTTGTCACTCAGGTCCTTGACACTCAGGTCCTTGACACTCAGGTCCTTGTCTCTCAGGTCCTTGTCACTCAGGTCCTTGTCTCTCAGGTCCTTGTCACTCAGGTCCTTGTCTCTCAGGTCCTTGTCTCGCAGGTCCTTGTCTCTCAGGTCCTTGTCACTCAGGTCCTTGTCTCTCAGGTCCTTGTCTCTCAGGTCCTTGTCTCTCAGGTCCTTGTCTCTCAGGTCCTTGTCTCTCAGGTCCTTGTCTCTCAGGTCCAGCTCTCTCAGGTCCTTGACACTCAGGTCCTTGTCTCTCAGGTCCTTGTCTCTCAGGTCCTTGTCACTCAGGTCCTTGTCTCTCAGGTCCTTGTCTCTCAGGTCCTTGTCACTCAGGTTATTGTCTCTCAGGTCCTTGTCACTCAGGTTATTGTCTCTCAGGTCCTTGTCTCTCAGGTCCTTGTCTCTCAGGTCCTTGTCACTCAGGTCCTTGTCTCGCAGGTCCTTGTCACTCAGGTCGTTGTCTCTCAGGTCCTTGTCACTCAGGTCCTTGTCTCTCAGGTCCAGCTCTCTCAGGTCCTTGACACTCAGGTCCTTGTCTCTCAGGTCCTTGTCTCTCAGGTCCTTGTCTCTCAAGTCCTTGTCTCTCAGGTCCTTGTCTCTCAGGTCCTTGTCACTCAGGTCCTTGTCTCTCAGGTCCAGCTCTCTCAGGTCCAGCTCTCTCAGGTCCTTGTCTCTCAGGTCCTTGTCACTCAGGTCCTTGACACTCAGGTCCTTGTCACTCAGGTCCTTGTCTCTCAGGTCCTTGTCTCTCAGGTCCTTGTCTCTCAGGTCCTTGTCTCTCAGGTCCAGCTCTCTCAGGTCCAGCTCTCTCAGGTCCTTGTCTCTCAGGTCCTTGTCTCTCAGGTCCTTGTCACTCAGGTCCAGCTCTCTCAGGTCCAGCTCTCTCAGGTCCAGCTCTCTCAGGTCCTTGTCTCTCAGGTCCTTGTCACTCAGGTCCTTGTCTCTCAGGTCCAGCTCTCTCAGATCCTTGACACTCAGGTCCTTGTCACTCAGGTCCTTGTCACTCAGGTCCTTGTCTCTCAGGTCCAGCTCTCTCAGGTCCTTGTCTCTCAGGTCCTTGTCTCTCAGGTCCTTGTCACTCAGGTCCTTGTCTCTCAGGTCCTTGTCTCTCAGGTCCTTGTCTCTCAGGTCCTTGTCTCTCAGGTCCTTGTCTCTCAGGTCCTTGTCTCTCAGGTCCTTGTCAATCAGGTCCTTGTTACTCAGTTCCTTGTCACTCAGGTCCTTGTCTCTCAGGTCCTTGTCTCTCAGGTCCAGCTCTCTCAGGTCTCTCAGGTCCTTGTCTCTCAGGTCCTTGTCTCTCAGGTCCTTGTCACTCAGGTCCTTGTCTCTCAGGTCCTTGTCTCTCAGGTCCTTGTCTCTCAGGTCCTTGTCTCTCAGGTCCTTGTCTCTCAGGTCCTTGTCTCTCAGGTCCTTGTCAATCAGGTCCTTGTCACTCAGTTCCTTGTCACTCAGGTCCTTGTCTCTCAGGTCCTTGTCTCTCAGGTCCTTGTCTCTCAGGTCCTTGTCACTCAGGTCCTTGTCTCGCAGGTCCTTGTCACTCAGGTCGTTGTCTCTCAGGTCCTTGTCACTCAGGTCCTTGTCTCTCAGGTCCAGCTCTCTCAGGTCCTTGACACTCAGGTCCTTGTCTCTCAGGTCCTTGTCTCTCAGGTCCTTGTCTCTCAAGTCCTTGTCTCTCAGGTCCTTGTCTCTCAGGTCCTTGTCACTCAGGTCCTTGTCTCTCAGGTCCAGCTCTCTCAGGTCCTTGTCTCTCAGGTCCTTGTCTCTCAGGTCCTTGTCACTCAGGTCCTTGACACTCAGGTCCTTGTCACTCAGGTCCTTGTCTCTCAGGTCCTTGTCTCTCAGGTCCTTGTCTCTCAGGTCCTTGTCTCTCAGGTCCAGCTCTCTCAGGTCCAGCTCTCTCAGGTCCTTGTCTCTCAGGTCCTTGTCTCTCAGGTCCTTGTCACTCAGGTCCAGCTCTCTCAGGTCCAGCTCTCTCAGGTCCAGCTCTCTCAGGTCCTTGTCTCTCAGGTCCTTGTCACTCAGGTCCTTGTCTCTCAGGTCCAGCTCTCTCAGATCCTTGACACTCAGGTCCTTGTCACTCAGGTCCTTGTCACTCAGGTCCTTGTCTCTCAGGTCCAGCTCTCTCAGGTCCTTGTCTCTCAGGTCCTTGTCTCTCAGGTCCTTGTCACTCAGGTCCTTGTCTCTCAGGTCCTTGTCTCTCAGGTCCTTGTCTCTCAGGTCCTTGTCTCTCAGGTCCTTGTCTCTCAGGTCCTTGTCTCTCAGGTCCTTGTCTCTCAGGTCCTTGTCAATCAGGTCCTTGTTACTCAGTTCCTTGTCACTCAGGTCCTTGTCTCTCAGGTCCTTGTCTCTCAGGTCCAGCTCTCTCAGGTCCTTGTCTCTCAGGTCCTTGTCTCTCAGGTCCTTGTCTCTCAGGTCCTTGTCACTCAGGTCCTTGTCTCTCAGGTCCTTGTCTCTCAGGTCCTTGTCTCTCAGGTCCTTGTCTCTCAGGTCCTTGTCTCTCAGGTCCTTGTCTCTCAGGTCCTTGTCAATCAGGTCCTTGTCACTCAGTTCCTTGTCACTCAGGTCCTTGTCTCTCAGGTCCTTGTCTCTCAGGTCCTTGTCTCTCAGGTCCTTGTCTCTCAGGTCCTTGTCACTCAGGTCCTTGTCACTCAGTTCCTTGTCACTCAGGTCCTTGTCTCTCAGGTCCTTGTCTCTCAGGTCCTTGTCACTCAGGTCCTTGTCTCTCAGGTCCTTGTCAATCAGGTCCTTGTCACTCAGTTCCTTGTCACTCAGGTCCTTGTCTCTCAGGTCCTTGTCTCTCAGGTCCTTGTCTCTCAGGTCCTTGTCTCTCAGGTCCTTGTCTCTCAGGTCCTTGTCAATCAGGTCCTTGTCACTCAGTTCCTTGTCACTCAGGTCCTTGTCTCTCAGGTCCTTGTCTCTCAGGTCCTTGTCTCTCAGGTCCTTGTCTCTCAGGTCCTTGTCAATCAGGTCCTTGTCTCTCAGGTCCTTGTCACTCAGGTCCTTGTCTCTCAGGCGTGAAGAGTTTGAAATACAACGTAACAAACTAATAATACAAGTAACAATATTCTTGATATCATTGAAGATGTAGTTATTTTACAGTTTTCGGGTTCTGTTCCCTGAGCTAAACTCAGAAAAAAAAAATGTAGAGCCATGTTCGGTTCACTTTATTGGTGGCAGTTTTTACCCCGTATCCATGTTGTGCCATGTTTTTTACAGCCTGGTACTGGGTTACCTTCAAAACAACACCCCTGAAGCTCAAACGCTTCGGCCTAGAATGTCAGTTTTATGAGAAGACCTCTTCGAAATGAGCCTTTCCGTATCAGAGAGTTCAGGCGACTGCAGTAAAGCTTGTAGAGATCATAGAGCGAAACAAATGACACCGTCGTGTTCGGGAGTCTCATCAAACGTATTCGTTTTGTAGATCAAACTGTTCAGGTTCTCCAGACAATTTTGTGAAGATTTTCTTGTCCGGATCCTCTCATGTGTAGGAAAACAACCCCCCATGTTATGGAATAGGCATAAACCTCATATCGGCAGAAAGAGGGGATTGGGCTGCAGCAATGACATGACACGATAAATCTCTAGCATAAACACATGGAGAGCTATTCAATACACGCAGGCCAACAGCTTGTATGTTTTACAGCATTGATTTTAATAAACTGTAGTTGAACAGAGGTTTAGATATCATACACAATCAATTTTAACACATTGGTGCACTGGGGAGAGGAGTTGAACTGAACGCATCACATTTCCCAGGTAGCTACTGCGGTGACGCGTGAAGTACTACAGTACCCGGAAGACACTGTTACAGAGGAAGTGACATCATCCCCACAGAGTCATGTGACGGGAAGTTGATCCGCGTATAAGTACACTGACTTGTATTGTTATTGTTCAGATGTAGATAAATATATTGTTGAACTTTTCAAATAAATAAAATTGTATTATTTACATAGCATACAAATAAGACCCTGTCGCCAAACCATGTTCTGTTAAAGGTCCTGAACAGTCAAAATTAGTTTTTTCTTCATGAAATTTCATGATATTTGGATGAAACCAGATCAAAGTAGGAAGACCAATTTATGATTAATGACTGTTGCTTCTACATTGATCAAGTTGGATCATAACGTTACTGGTACCACTTGTCAAACACTTGGACTCAGGAGGAGGTCACAAAAAATAAACTCTTATTTTAATACATCAAAGGTAACGTCGTTACATATTACACGTTACAAACTTCTTGACATTGATAGTCATGATATGTCCACCAAAGCATCCATGAAATAGATTCGCTTCCAAAATGCACTTGATTGCTGAAATAAATGGATTTACGTTAATGATTCTATATATTTGTCTGGCAGTCAACATTTAATATATAATGCATGAAGTTTACCCAGACTCCACCCTGTCGTTTCAAATCAAATTGTCCAAGATAGCTTTATAAAATGGTGCTGACATAAATAAATAAAATATATCTATATATTTGTGAAACCATGATGTGATGTCTGAAAGGAATGGAAGTCGCAATTTCAATGTTATTGGCGTTGCTTTTACGTATCAGCAAATTTGCTTGAGATAATGTCACTGCAACATGGCAACACTGCGTCCATGTTGCTTGACATAGCCGTTTCCAAAGAACCGGCAGGTGATCTCCCCGCCCACTCTGTCTTTTCAGACTTCCTGGTAGTTTGACATAAAATAAAAAAATACTTGTACATTTTTTTTTTTACATTCAGAGCATTTCTAGAGGAGAAAACAATGTGATGTTTTGGTCACTCAAAAGGCTACTTAACATGGGAATCAGAATGACTGTTCAGGACCTCTGAGTTAGTTAGTCCAGGTTTGCATCCCAAATGGCACCCTATTTCAATGTAGTGGACTACTTTAACCAGGGCCCTATTCCCTATGTAGTGCACTACTTTAACCAGGGCCCTATTCCCTATGTAGTGCACTACTTTAACCAGGGCCCTATTCCCTATGTAGTGCACTACTTTAACCAGGGCCCTATTCCCTATGTAGTGCACAACCTTTAGCCAGAGCCCTATTCCCTATGTAGTGCACTACTTTAACCAGAGCCATATTCCCTATGTAGTGCACAACCTTTAGCCAGAGCCCTATTCCCTATGTAGTGCACTACTTTAACCAGGGCCCTAGTCCCTATGTAGTGCACTACTTTAACCAGGGCCCTAGTCCCTATGTAGTGCACTACTTTAACCAGAGCCCTATGGGTGCCATTTGGGAGGCACAGATTAGACAGGGAACAGAGAAACAATGTTAAAGATAGATATTACATCTATAGAGAAGACAGGGGACAGAGAAACAATGTTACAGATAGATATTACATCTATAGAGAAGACAGGGGACAGAGAAACAATGTTACAGATAGATATTACATCTATAGAGAAGACAGGGGACAGAGAAACAATGTTACAGATAAATATTACATCTATAGAGAAGACAGGAACAGAGAAACAATGTTGCAGATAGATATTACATCTATAGAGAAGACAGGGGACAGAGAAACAAAGTTACAGATAGATATTACATCTATAGAGAAGACATGGAACAGAGAAACAATCTATAGAGAAGACAGGGGACAGAGAAACAATGTTACAGATAGATATTACATCTATAGAGAAGACAGGGAACAGAGAAACAATGTTACAGATAGATATTACATCTATAGAGAAGACAGGGAACAGAGAAACAATGTTGCAGATAGATATTACATCTATAGAGAAGACAGGGGACAGAGAAACAATGTTGCAGATAGATATTACATCTATAGAGAAGACAGGTGACAGAGAAACAATGTTGCATATAGATATTACATCTATAGAGAAGACATGGAACAGAGAAACAATCTATAGAGAAGACAGGGAACAGAGAAACAATGTTACAGATAGATATTACATCTATAGAGAAGACAGGGGACAGAGAAACAATGTTGCAGATAGATATTACATCTATAGAGAAGACAGGGAACAGAGAAACAATGTTACAGATAGATATTACATCTATAGAGAAGACAGGGAACAGAGAAACAATGTTGCAGATAGATATTACATCTATAGAGAAGACAGGGAACAGAGAAACAATCTATAGAGAAGACAGGGGACAGAGAAACAATGTTGCAGATAGATATTACATCTATAGAGAAGACAGGGAACAGAGAAACAATGTTACAGATAGATATTACATCTATAGAGAAGACAGGGGACAGAGAAACAATGTTGCAGATAGATATTACATCTATAGAGAAGACAGGGAACAGAGAAACAATGTTACAGATAGATATTACATCTATAGAGAAGACAGGGAACAGAGAAACAATGTTGCAGATAGATATTACATCTATAGAGAAGACAGGGAACAGAGAAACAATCTATAGAGAAGACAGGGGACAGAGAAACAATGTTGCAGATAGATATTACATCTATAGAGAAGACAGGGAACAGAGAAACAATGTTACAGATAGATATTACATCTATAGAGAAGACAGGGGACAGAGAAACAATGTTGCAGATAGATATTACATCTATAGAGAAGACAGGGAACAGAGAAACAATGTTACAGATAGATATTACATCTATAGAGAAGACAGGGCACAGAGAAACAATGTTACAGATAGATATTACATCTATAGAGAAGACAGGGAACAGAGAAACAATGTTACAGATAGATATTACATCTATAGAGAAGACAGGGGACAGAGAAACAATGTTGCAGATAGATATTACATCTATAGAGAAGACAGGGAACAGAGAAACAATGTTACAGATAGATATTACATCTATAGAGAAGACAGGGAACAGAGAAACAATGTTGCAGATAGATATTACATCTATAGAGAAGACAGGGAACAGAGAAACAATCTATAGAGAAGACAGGGGACAGAGAAACAATGTTGCAGATAGATATTACATCTATAGAGAAGACAGGGAACAGAGAAACAATGTTACAGATAGATATTACATCTATAGAGAAGACAGGGGACAGAGAAACAATGTTGCAGATAGATATTACATCTATAGAGAAGACAGGGAACAGAGAAACAATGTTACAGATAGATATTACATCTATAGAGAAGACAGGGCACAGAGAAACAATGTTACAGATAGATATTACATCTATAGAGAAGACAGGGAACAGAGAAACAATGTTACAGATAGATATTACATCTATAGAGAAGACAGGGAACAGAGAAACAATGTTGCAGATAGATATTACATCTATAGAGAAGACAGGGAACAGAGAAACAATGTTACAGATAGATATTACATCTATAGAGAAGACAGGGGACAGAGAAACAATGTTACAGATAGATATTACATCTATAGAGAAGACATTCTATTTTCCTTGTGAAATGTGATCTATAGATGCCATTTCTACCTGCAACACTGTGTATCCACAGAGAGAACAACCCTGGGTTGGGTTACGTTCAGAAAGCACAAATGGAAAAATATTTTTTTAAATGGAAAACTAAAATTTGCTCTCTAATTAGCCAAGTTAATTTAGTACATTTTTTCAATTGGAAAA
This sequence comes from Oncorhynchus mykiss, assembly GCF_057628025.1. Lineage (NCBI taxonomy): Eukaryota > Metazoa > Chordata > Actinopteri > Salmoniformes > Salmonidae > Oncorhynchus > Oncorhynchus mykiss. The sequence goes on along the minus strand of NC_143031.1, from coordinate 3,716,529 downwards.
AATATGTTACTCCTGAACAGACCCCTGGTTTAGAACATATTTGCTCTTCTCTTAGCAGTAATAAACCACCGTCTACTGGACTGAAGGTGGAGTCCAGATGCAGCTAGCATGTAGTTGACCTATGAACTGTAAAGGGTTATTAATGTGGACTGAAATATCACAAAGTACCCAAACACTACAGAAAGGCATCAGTGATCTGGAGAGAGTATGGTGAAGAACAGAGCAAGAGTATGGTGAAGAACAGAGTAAGAGTATGGACCACATTGACTCTCCTCTCCTTCTCTCCTTTCCTCTTCATCTCATGAAGACCTCATGCTGCTTCATGAGGGATCAGTGATCTGGAGAGAGTATGGTGAAGAACAGAGTAAGAGCATGACTCTCCTCTCCTCCTCTCCTCTCCTCTCCTCTCCTCCTTTCCTCTCCTTCTCTCCTTTCCTCTTCATCTCATTATTTTGCTGCTCCATGAGGGATCAGACAGTTCAGTCCATAGAGGAAGTGCTTGTTCCAACACCGAAAAACCGAACTATCACAATATACAGTACGTAAACAATCTCTATTTCTCTACTATGAAATGTTTCTGTATCGTAAAATCAGTTCCATTGACACATCGGCCAACAGAGAACATCGTTTTTCTTCAAACGTCAGTAAAAAAAATCATAAAGCATTAAAGTTGGGTCTCATATAGCTGGCTGTTGGCCCATGTTGACCCAGACTGGTGGAGGTGACCTGTTACCATGTTGACCCAGACTGGTGGAGGTGACCTGATACCATGTTGACCCAGACTGGTGGAGGTGACCTGATACCATGTTGACCCAGACTGGTGGAGGTGACCTGTTACCATGTAGACCCAGACTGGTGGAGGTGACCTGTTACCATGTTGACCCAGACTGGTGGAGGTGACCTGTTACCATGTAGACCCAGACTGGTGGAGGTGACCTGTTACCATGTTGACCCAGACTGGTGGAGGTGACCTGATACCATGTTGACCCAGACTGGTGGAGGTGACCTGTTACCATGTAGACCCAGACTGGTGGAGGTGACCTGTTACCATGTTGACCCAGACTGGTGGAGGTGACCTGTTACCATGTAGACCCAGACTGGTGGAGGTGACATGTTACCATGTTGACCCAGACTGGTGGAGGTGACCTGTTACCATGTTGACCCAGACTGGTGGAGGTGACCTGTTACCATGTTGACCCAGACTGGTGGAGATGACCTGTTACCATGTTGACCCAGACTGGTGGAGGTGAACTGTTACCATGCTGACCCAGACTGGTGGAGGTGACCTGTTACCATGTTGACCCAGACTGGTGGAGGTGACCTGATACCATGTAGACCCAGACGGGTGGAGGTGACCTGTTACCATGTAGGCCCAGACTGGTGGAGGTGACCTCATACCATGTAGACCCAGACTGGTGGAGGTGACCTGTTACCATGTTGACCCAGACTGGTGGAGGTGTTCCATTACCATGTTGTATAGACTGGTGGAGGTGACCTGTTACCATATTGACCCAGACTGGTGGAGGTGACCTGTTACAATGTTGACCCAGACTAGTGGAGGTGACCTGATAACATGTTGACCCAGACTGGTGAGGTGACCTGTTACCATGTTGACCCACACTGGTGGAGGTGACCTGTTACCATGTTGACCCAGACTGGTGGAGGTGACCTGTTACCATGTTGACCCAGACTGGTGGAATTGGCCCGTTACCATGATGACCCAGACTGGTGGAGGACACCTGTTACCATGTTGACCCACACTGGTGGAGTTGACCTGTTACCATGTAGACCCAGACTGGTGGAGGTGACCTGTTACCATGCTGAGTAGACTGGTGGAGGTGACCTGTTACAATGTTGAGCAGACTTGTGGAGGTGACCTGTTACCATGTTGACCCAGACTGGTGGAGGTGACCCGTTACCATGTTGACCCAGACTGTATCTAGTGGAGGTGAACTGTTACCATGTTGACCCAGATTGGTGGAGGTGACCTGTTACCTTGTTGAGTAGACTGGTGGAGGTGTCCTGTTACCATGTTGACCCAGACTGGTGGAGGTGACCTGTTACCATGTTGACCCACACTGGTGGAGGTGACCTGTTACCATGTTGACCCAGACTGGTGGAGGTGACCTGTTACCATGTTGACCCAGACTGGTGGAATTGGCCCGTTACCATGATGACCCAGACTGGTGGAGGACACCTGTTACCATGCTGAGTAGACTGGTGGAGGTGACCTGTTACAATGTTGAGCAGACTGGTGGAGGTGACCTGTTACCATGTTGACCCAGACTGGTGGAATTGTCCCGTTACCATGTTGACCCAGACTGGTGGAGGTGACCCGTTACCATGTTGACCCAGACTGTATCTAGTGGAGGTGACCTGTTACAATGTTGACCCAGACTGGTGGAGGTGACCTGTTACCATGTTGACCCAGACTGTATCTAGTGGAGGTGACCTGTTACCATGTTGACCCAGACTGGTGGAGGTGACCTGTTACCTTGTTGAGTAGACTGGTGGAGGTGTCATGTTACCATGTTGACCCAGACTGGTGGAGGTGACCTGTTACCATGTAGACCCAGACGGGTGGAGGTGACCTGTTACCATGTAGGCCCAGACAGGTGGAGGTGACCCATACCATGTAGACCCAGACTGGTGGAGGTGACCTGTTAACATGTTGACCCAGACTGGTGGAGGTGACCTGATACCATGTTGACCCAGACTGGTGGAGGTGACCTGTTACCATGTTGACCCAGATTGGTGGAGGTGAACTGTCACCATGTTGACCCAGACTGGTGGAGTTGACCTGATACCATGTAGACCCAGACGGGTGGAGGTGACCTGTTACCATGTAGGCCCAGACTGGTGGAGGTGACCTCATACCATGTAGACCCAGACTGGTGGAGGTGACCTGTTACCATGTTGACCCAGACTGGTGGAGGTGGCCCATTACCATGTTGTATAGACTGGTGGAGGTGACCTGTTACCATATTGACCCAGACTGGTGGAGTTGACTCGTTACCATGTAGACCCAGACTGGTGGAGGTGACCTGTTACCATGCTGAGTAGACTGGTGGAGGTGACCTGTTACAATGTTGAGCAGACTGGTGGAGGTGACCTGTTACCATGTTGACCCAGACTGGTGGAATTGTCCCGTTACCATGTTGACCCAGACTGGTGGAGGTGACCCGTTACCATGTTGACCCAGACTGTATCTAGTGGAGGTGACCTGTTACAATGTTGACCCAGACTGGTGGAGGTGACCTGTTACCATGTTGACCCAGACTGTATCTAGTGGAGGTGACCTGTTACCATGTTGACCCAGACTGGTGGAGGTGACCTGTTACCTTGTTGAGTAGACTGGTGGAGGTGTCATGTTACCATGTTGACCCAGACTGGTGGAGGTGACCTGTTACCATGTAGACCCAGACGGGTGGAGGTGACCTGTTACCATGTAGGCCCAGACTGGTGGAGGTGACCCATACCATGTAGACCCAGACTGGTGGAGGTGACCTGTTAACATGTTGACCCAGACTGGTGGAGTTGACCTGATACCATGTTGACCCAGACTGGTGGAGGTGACCTGTTACCATGTTGACCCAGATTGGTGGAGGTGAACTGTCACCCTGTTGACCCAGACTGGTGGAGTTGACCTGATACCATGTAGACCCAGACGGGTGGAGGTGACCTGTTACCATGTAGGCCCAGACTGGTGGAGGTGACCTCATACCATGTAGACCCAGACTGGTGAGGTGACCTGTTACCATGTTGACCCACACTGGTGGAGGTGACCTGTTACCATGTTGACCCAGACTGTTGGAGGTGACCTGTTACCATGTTGACCCAGACTGGTGGAATTGGCCCGTTACCATGATGACCCAGACTGGTGGAGAGGACCTGCTACCATGTTGACCCACACTGGTGGAGTTGACCTGTTACCATGTTGACCCAGACTGGTGGAGGTGACCTGTTACCATGCTGAGTAGACTGGTGGAGGTGACCTGTTACAATGTTGAGCAGACTGGTGGAGGTGACCTGTTACCATGTTGACCCAGACTGGTGGAATTGTCCCGTTACCATGTCGACCCAGACTGGTGGAGGTGACCCGTTACCATGTTGACCCAGACTGTATCTAGTGGAGGTGACCTGTTACAATGTTGACCCAGACTGGTGGAGGTGACCTGTTACCATGTTGACCCAGACTGTATCTAGTGGAGGTGACCTGTTACCATGTTGACCCAGACTGGTGGAGGTGACCTGTTACCTTGTTGACCCAGACTGGTGGAGGTGACCTGTTACCATGTTGACCCAGACTGGTGGAGATGGCCCATTACCATGTTGTTGTCCCAGACTGGTGGAGGTGACCTGTTACCATGTTGACCCAGACTGGTGGAGGTGACCTGTTACCATGTTGACCCAGACTGGTGGAGGTGACCTGTTACCATGTTGACCCAGACTGGTGGAGATGACCTGTTACCATGTTGACCCAGACTGGTGGAGGTGACCTGTTACCATGTTGAGCAGACTGGTGGAGGTGACCAGTTACAATGTTGAGCAGACTGGTGGAGGTGACCTGTTACCATGTTGACCCAGACTGGTGGAGGTGACCCGTTACCATGTTGACCCAGACTGTATCTAGTGGAGGTGACCTGTTACCATGTTGACCCAGACTGGTGGAGGTGACCTGTTACCTTGTTGAGTAGACTGGTGGAGGTGTCCTGTTACCATGTTGACCCAGACTGGTGGAGGTGACCTGTTACCATGTTGACCCAGACTGGTGGAGGTGACCTGTTACCATGTTGACCCAGACTGGTGGAGATGACCTGTTACCATGTTGACCCAGACTGGTGGAGGTGACCTGTTACCATGTTGAGCAGACTGGTGGAGGTGACCAGTTACAATGTTGAGCAGACTGGTGGAGGTGACCTGTTACCATGTTGACCCAGACTGTTGGAGGTGACCCGTTACCATGTTGACCCAGACTGTATCTAGTGGAGGTGACCTGTTACCATGTTGACCCAGACTGGTGGAGGTGACCTGTTACCTTGTTGAGTAGACTGGTGGAGGTGTCCTGTTACCATGTTGACCCAGACTGGTGGAGGTGACCTGTTACCATGTTGACCCAGACTGGTGGAGGTGGCCCATTACCATGTTGTCCCAGACTGGTGGAGGTGACCTGTTACCATGTTGACCCAGACTGGTGGAGATAACCTGTTACCATGTTGACCCAGACTGGTGGAGGTGACCTGTTACCATGTTGACCCAGACTGGTGGAGGTGACCTGTTACCATGTTGACCCAGACTGGTGGAGATGACCTGTTACCATGTTGACCCAGACTGGTGAGGTGACCTGTTACCATGTTGACCCAGACTGGTGGAGGTGACCTGTTACCATGTAGACCCAGACTGGTGGAGGTGACCTGTTACCATGTAGACCCAGACTGGTGGAGGTGACCTGTTACCATGTTGACCCATACTGGTGGAGGTGACCTGTTACCTTGTTGAGTAGACTGGTGGAGGTGACCTGTTACCATGTAGACCCAGACTGGTGGAGGTGACCCGTTACCATGTTGACCCAGACTGGTGGAGGTGACCCATTACCATGTTGACACAGACTGGTGAAGGTGACCTGTTACCATGTAGACCCAGACTGGTGGAGGTGACCCGTTACCATGTTGACCCAGACTGGTGGAGGTGACCCATTACCATGTTGACCCAGACTGGTGGAGGGGACCTGTTACCATGTTGACCCAGACTGGTGGAGGGGACCTGTTACCATGTTGACCCAGACTAGTGGAGGTGGCCCGTTACCATGTTGACCCAGACTGGTGGAGGGGACCTGTTACCATGTTGACCCAGACTGGTGGAGGGGACCTGTTACCATGTTGACCCAGACTAGTGGAGGGGACCTGTTACCATGTTGACCCAGACTGGTGGAGGGGACCTGTTACCATGTTGAACATAGATCCTCACAAAGGGTTAACTGACATGTCTGCCCAGATCTCCAGCTCTCTGTCCCATGGGACAATGTTTATTTTTTTCTCCCTTCTTCTTTTCCTGTTTTTGGACTATCGGCCGTCCCCTGTTCCCTGTTCCACCTCTTCACCTCTCCCGTGAGAATGGTGCTATGGGAGGGATTAAGGGCGGAGACGAGGTTAAAGGTCAGAGAGAGGGGGGTGATGGTCAGGCTGGGAGGTAGCTGGGCGGTATGTCCATTTTTGTTGTTGTTGTCGTCAAGGGCAACATGCATGAGCTCACATCCTGGTTGCGTCTTCGTCTGAGAACCTGCCCCTCCTTATCAAGAGCGGTGGCCTGAGGGGGGAGGAGACACGCGTCAGCCAATCAGGACCGATACTCACAGGGACAACACTCACGCTGAGGATTGTGGGTTATAGAAGAGGAGCATGGGTAAAAGAGAGGTGAGCAGGAGAAGTAAGAGATGAGATGAGAGGAGAGGAGGAGGAGAGGAATGAGAGATGAGTGGAGAGGAGGAGGAGAGGAATGAGAGATGAGAGGAAAGGAGGAGAGGAATGTGAGATGAGAGGAGAGGAGGAGGAGAGGAATTAGAGATGGGAGGAGGAGGAGGAGGAGAGGAATGAGAGATGAGAGGAGAGGAGGAGGAGAGGAATTAGAGATGAGAGGAGGAGGAGGAGAGGAATGCGAGATGAGAGGAGAGGAGGAGAGGAATTAGAGATGAGAGGAGGAGGAGGAGGAGGAGAGGAATACGAGGTGAGGGGAGAGGAGGAGGAAAGGAATTAGAGATGGGAGGAGGAGGAAGAGAAGAATGCGAGATGAGAGGAGGAGGAGAAGAGGAATGAGAGATGAGAGGAGAAGAGGAGGAGAGGAATTAGAGATGAGAGGAGAGGAGGAGAGGAATGAGAGATGAGAGGAGAGGAGGAGGAGAGGAATGAGAGATGAGAGGAGAGGAGGAGGAGAGGAATTAGAGATGAGAGTACAAGGAAGCGGAAAACGGACGCACGCCACAAGCTGATGTTGACAAACCGGTGCAAATCTCACACCGAAGGTTCAAGGATAGCTGCTGGAGTGTTCAAAAAGTCAAGTAGGAGGAGGTTTACAGTTTGTTTAGAGGCCTACAGTTTGTTTAGATGTTTACAGTTTGTTTAGATGTTTACAGCTTGTTTAGAGGTTTACAGTTTGTTTAGAGGTTTACAGTTTGTTTAAAGGCCTACAGTTTGTTTAGAGGTTTACAGTTTGTTTAGAGGCCTACAGTTTGTTTAGAGGTTTACAGTTTGTTTAAAGGTTTACAGTTTGTTTAGAGGTTTACAGTTTGTTTAGATGTTTACAGTTTGTTTAGAGGTTTACAGTTTGTTTAGAGGTTTACAGTTTGTTTAGATGTTTACAGCTTGTTTAGAGGTTTACAGTTTATTTAGAGGTTTACAGTTTGTTTAGAGGCCTACAGTTTGTTTAGATGTTTACAGTTTGTTTAGATGTTTACAGCTTGTTTAGAGGTTTACAGTTTGTTTAGAGGTTTACAGTTTGTTTAGATGTTTACAGCTTGTTTAGAAGTTTACCGTTTATTTAGAGGTTTACAGTTTGTTTAGAGGCCTACAGTTTGTTTAGATGTTTACAGTTTGTTTAGATGTTTACAGCTTGTTTAGAGGTTTACAGTTTGTTTAGAGGTTTACCGTTTGTTTAGAAGTTTACAGTTTGTTTAGATGTTTACAGTTTGTTTAGAGGTTTACAGTTTGTTTAGAGGTTTACAGTTTGTTTAGAGGTTTACAGTTTGTTTAGAGATTTACAGTTTGTTTAGAGGCCTACAGTTTGTTTAGATGTTTACAGCTTGTTTAGAGGTTTACAGTTTGTTTAGAGGTTTACAGTTTGTTTAGAGGCCTACAGTTTGTTTAGATGTTTACAGTTTGTTTAGATGTTTACAGCTTGTTTAGAGGTTTACAGTTTGTTTAGATGTTGAAAGTTTGTTTAGAGGTTTACAGTTTGTTTAGATGTTTACCGTTTGTTTAGAGGTTTACAGTTTGTTTAGAGGCCTACAGTTTGTTTAGAGGTTTACAGTTTGTTTAGAGGTTTACAGTTTGTTTAGAAGTTTACAGTTTGTTTAGAGGTTTACAGTTTGTTTAGATGTTTACAGTTTGTTTAGATGTTTACAGATTGTTTAGAGGTTTACAGTTTGATTAGAGGTTTACAGTTTGTTTAGAGGCCTACAGTTTGTTTAGAGGTTTACAGTTTGTTTAGAGGTTTACAGTTTGTTCAGATTTTGAAAGTTTGTTTAGAGGTTTACAGTTTGTTTAGAGGTTTACAGTTTGTTTAGAGGTTTACAGTTTGTTTAGAGGTTTACAGTTTGTTTAGAGGCCTACAGTTTGTTTAGAGGTTTACAGTTTGTTTAGAGGTTTACAGTTTGTTTAGATTTTGAAAGTTTGTTTAGAGGTTTACAGTTTGTTTAGAAGTTTACAGTTTGTTTAGAGGTTTACAGTTTGTTTAGAGGTTTACAGTTTGTTTAGAGGTTTACAGTTTGTTTAGAGGTTTACAGTTTGTTTAGAGGCCTACAGTTTGTTTAGAGGTTTACTGTTTGTTTAGAGGTTTACAGTTTGTTTAGAAGTTTACAGTTTGTTTAGAGGTTTACAGTTTGTTTAGAGGTTTACGAGAGGAGGTCTATGAGAAGAGGTCTATGAGAGGAGGTCTATGAGAGGGGGTCTATGAGAGGAGGTCTATAAGAGGAGGTCTATGAGAGGAGGTCTATTAGAGGGGGTCTATGAGAGGAGGTCTATGAGAGGAGGTCTATGAGAGGAGGTCTATGAGAGGAGGTCTATGAGAGGAGGTCTATGAGAGGGAGTCTATGAGAGGAGGTCTATGAGAGGGGGTCTATGAGAGGAGGTCTATGAGAGGAGATCTATGAGAGGGAGTCTATGAGAGGAGGTCTATGAGAGGAGGTCTATGAGAGGAGGTCTATGAGAGGGGGTCTAAGAGAGAAGGTCTATGAGAGGAGGTCTATGAGAGGAGGTCTATGAGAGGAGGTCTATGAGAGGGAGTCTATGAGAGGAGGTCTATGAGAGGGAGTCTATGAGAGGAGGTCTATGAGAGGGGGGTCTATGAGAGGAGGTCTATGAGAGGAGGTCTATGAGAGGAGGTCTATGAGAGGGAGCGGGGGGCAGGACATGGGTGGGGCTGATGGAGCACACAGAAGCAAGCAGCCAAATCAAGCAGCCAATCAGCAAGCTGGGCCACCGGAAACTGAGCGGACATGGTTGTTGTGACAACGGGAGGTCATACCTTATCCAGTACATGGCCGGGTGCTGGTAGAAGTCCAACGACCCAGAGCGCTGCAAACAGAAGCTGTGCTCCAACTGGACAACAGCACACAGAAACCAGGAACCTTTAAATCCACGAGGACTTAAAGAGAAACCAGTAGCCTTTAAAACCAGTATAACTTTATGAAAAACCAGTAACCTTTAAAACCAGTAGGACTTAATGAAAAACCAGTAACCTTTAAAACCAGTAGGATTTAAAGAGAAACAAGTACAGTCAACCTTTTAAAACCAGTAACAATCAGAGAAACCAGGTTTAAACCAGTAGGACTTATAGAGAAACCAGTAAAACATTTAACCTTTGCAGGTATCAAACCAGTGGAAACCAGGTTTAAACCAGTAGGACTTATAGAGAAACCAGTAAGCTTTAAAACCAGTAACAATCAGAGAAACCAGGTTTAAACCAGTAGGACTTATAGAGAAACCAGTAAAACATTTAACCTTTGCAGGTATCAAACCAGTGGAAACCAGGTTTAAACCAGTGGGACTTATAGAGAAACCAGTAAGCTTTAAAACCAGTAACAATCAGAGAAATCAGGTTTAAACCAGTAGGACTTATAGAGAAACCAGTAAGCTTTAAAACCAGTGACAATCAGAGAAACCAGGTTTAAACCAGTGGGACTTATAGAGAAACCAGTAAGCTTTAAAACCAGTAACAATCAGAGAAACCAGGTTTAAACCAGTAGGACTTATAGAGAAACCAGTAAAACATGTAACCTTTGCAGGTATCAAACCAGTGGAAACCAGGTTTAAACCAGTAGGACTTATAGAGAAACCAGTAAAACATGTAACCATTGCAGGTATCAAACCAGTGGAAACCAGGTTTAAACCAGTAGGACTTATAGAGAAACCAGTAAAACATGTAACCATTGCAGGTATCAAACCAGTGGAAACCAGGTTTAAACCAGTAGGACTTATAGAGAAACCAGTAAAACATGTAACCATTGCAGGTATCAAACCAGTGGAAACCAGGTTTAAACCAGTAGGACTTATAGAGAAACCAGTAAAACATGTAACCATTGCAGGTATCAAACCAGTGGAAACCAGGTTTAAACCAGTAGGACTTATAGAGAAACCAGTAAAACATGTAACCATTGCAGGTATCAAACCAGTGGAAACCACCACATTTAGATTTCTAAACCAGGACCATTCAGACTGAGAGCCAAAGACAAAGCCAGTACAACTTAGTGGTGCCGTGTAAAAAAACAACAACAGACATGTCTGAATCAATCTTTCCTGGGCGGTGCTTACCGTAATGACAGACACCCCGGCGGTGGTGTCATTAGCTTTAGGGCCGGTGTTGAAGTGCTTCTTTAACTTTCCTGCTACTGACAGCTCCTGTTCATTCTCTGACACACCGCCATCCTGCAGAGAGAGAGAGGAGAGGAGAGGAGAGGAGAGGAGAGGAGAGGAGAGGAGAGGAGAGGAGGAAATAGAGGATAGGAGAGGAGAGAGAATTGTAGAAGAGAGGAGAAGAAAAGAGAGGAGAGGACAGGAGAGGAGAGGAGAGAGAATAAGTTTTCCCTTCACACTACATTAATCCTATTTAAGACCCACAGTAAAACGTTGGATGTTCAAACTGAAAAAACATTGACATGATGTACAAGACAGTTTCTGAGACGTTGTAGACATCCTGTACTGTAGGTAGTGAGGGTACATAGACTATAGATAGATTGATTATAGAGATAAACTATAGATTGACATGATGTACAAGAAAGTTTCTGAGACGTTGTAGACAACCTGTACTGTAGGTAGTGAGGGTAGATAGACTATAGATAGATTGATTATATAGATAGAGTATAGATATATAGATTACAGTGGGGCAAAAAAGTATTTAGTCAGCCACCAATTGTGCAAGTTCTCCCACTTAAAAAGATGAGAGAGGCCTGTAATTTCATCATAGGTACACTTTAACTATGACAGACGAAATGAGGAACAAAAATCCAGAAAATCACATTGTAGAATTTTTTATACATTTATTTGCAAATTATGGTGGAAAATAAGTATTTGGTCACCTACAAACAAGCAAGATTTCTGGCTCTCACAGACCTGTAACTTCTTATTTAATAGGCTCCTCTGTCCTCCACTCGTTACCTGTATTAATGGCACCTGTTTGAACTTGTTATCAGTATAAAAGACACCTATCCACAACCTCAAACAGTCACACTCCAAACTCCACTATGGCCAAGACCAAAGAGCCGTCAAAGGACACCAGAAACAAAATTGTAGACCTACACCAGGCTGGGAAGACTGAATCTGCAATAGGTAAGCAGCTTGGTTAGAAGAAATCAACTGTGGGAGCAATTATTAGGAAATGGAAGACATACAAGACCACTGATAATCTCCCTCGATCTGGGGCTCCATGCAAGATCTCACCCCGTGGGGTCAAAATGATCACAAGAACGGTGAGCAAAAATCCCAGAACCACACGGGGGGACCTAGTGAATGACCTGCAGAGAGCTGGGACCAAAGTAACAAAGCCTACCATCAGTAACACACTACGCCGCCAGGGACTCAAATCCTGCAGTGCCAGACGTGTACCCCTGCTTAAGCCAGTACATGTCCAGGCCCATCTGAAGTTTGCTAGAGAACATTTGGATGATCCAGAAGAAGATTGGGAGAATGTCATATGGTCAGATGAATCCAAAATATACCTTTTTGGTAAAAACTCAACTCGTCGTGAGTTGCATCCAAATAACACCATACCTACTGTGAAGCATGGGGTTGGAAACATCATGCTTTGGGGCTGTTTTTCTGCAAAGGGACCAGGACGACTGATCCGTGTAAAGGAAAGAATGAATGGGGCCATGTATCGTGAGATTTTGAGTGAAAACCCCCTTCTATCAGCAAGGGCATTGAAGATGAAACGTGGCTAGGTCTTTCAGCATGACAATGATCCCAAACACAACGCCCAGGCAACGAAGGAGTGGCTTCTTAACCTGTTGCGTCGACCAAACCCGGATCCGGGATTCTATTTACAGACCTAAGCTCATTACCATAACGCAACGTTAACTATTCATGAAAATCGCAAATGAAATGAAATAAATATGCCATCTCTCAAGCTTAGCCTTTTGTAAACAACACTGTCATCTCAGATTTTCAAAATATGCTTCTCAACCATAGGAAAACAATCATTTGTGTAAAAGTGGCTAGCTAGCGTAGCATTTAGCGTTAGCATTAGCGTTAGCATCCAGCACGCAAGATTTCAACAAAAACATAAAAGCCTTCAAATAAAATAATTTACCTTTGAAGAACTTCGGATGTTTTCAATGAGGAGACTCTCAGTTAGATAGCAGATGCTCAGTTTTTCCAAAAAAGATTCTTTGTGAATTCGAAATAGCTCCGTTTTCTACATCACATTTGGCTACCAAAAAAACCCCGAAAATTCAGTCCTCAAAACGCGAACTTTTTTCCAAATTAACTCCATAATATCGACTGAAAACATGGCAAACGTTGTTTAGAATCAATCCTCAAGGTGTTTTTCACATATCTCTTCAATGATATATCGTTCGTGGAAGCATGGTTTCTCCCCTCAATCAAATGGAAAAGTACAAGCAGCTGGCGTTTGCGCATCGAATTCCACACAGGACACCAGGCGGACACTTGGAAAATGTAGTCTCTTATGGCCAATCTTCCAATGGTATGCCTACAAATACGTCACAATGCTGCTAACACCTTGGGGAAACGACAGAAAGTGTAGGCTCATTCCTTGCGCAATCACAGCCATATAAGGAGACAATGGAAAACAGAGCTTCAGAGATTCTGCTAATTTCCTGCTTGACGCATCATCTTGGTTTCGCCTGTAGAATGAGTTCTGGGGCACTTACAGACAATATCTTTGCAGATTCTGAAACTTCAGAGTGTTTTCTTTCAAAAACTGTCAAGAATATGCATAGTCGAGCATCTTTTCGTGACAAAATATCACGCTTAAAACGGGAACGTTTTTTATCCAAAAATGAAATAGCGCCCCTAGAGATCCAACAGGTTAAGAAGCATTTCAAGGTCCTGGAGTGGCCTAGCCAGTCTCCAGATCTCAACCCCATAGAAAATCTTTGGAGGGAGTTGAAAGTCCGTGTTGCCCAGCAACAGCCCCAAACGTCACTGCTCTAGAGGAGATCTGCATGGAGGAATGGGCCAAAATACCAGCAACAGTGTGTGAAAACCTTGTGAAGACTTACAGAAAATGTTTGACCTCTGTCATTGCCAACAAAGGGTATATAACAAAGTATTGAGATAAACTTTTGTTATTGACCAAATACTTATTTTCCACCATAATTTGCAAATAAATTCATTAAAAATCCTACAATGTGATTTTCTTGAATTCTATTTCTCATTTTTACTAGTCATAATTGAAATCTACCTATGATGAAAATTACAGGCCTCTCTCATCTTTTTAAGTGGGAGAACTTGTACAATTGGTGGCTGACTAAATACTTTTTTGCCCCACTGTATATAGATGGACTATAGATAGATTATATAGATGGACTATAGATAGATAGATTATATAGATGGACTATTGATAGATTATAAAGATGGACTATAGATAGATTATATAGATGGACTATAGATAAATAGATTATATAGATGGACTATAGATAGATAGATTATATAGATGGACTATAGATAGATTATATAGAACAAGGTTTGCAATCACACAGAGTAGAATGTTAGATTTTCCAATCAGATGTGATTGGTCAAACACACATATTTAGCAGATGTGATTGGTCACATACACATATATTATTGCGGGTTGTAGTGAAATGCTTGTATGAAAAAACACGCAAGACAACTAAATACTGCTTATGAGCTAGAAGCAGAGCTGACGTGCCATCGTCTGGACACGGGCAAAGACAAACACGTGTTAAGCCCTGATCGTCCCCAAGGACCAAGATGGTGAATCAATGGTATAGTATGGTAGAGTATGAGGGGAGAGGTTCTACTCACCTTGACCCAAGGGTGCTCCAACACCTGTACTGCAGTGTATCTCTGATCCACCTCCACCTGCAGCATGGACCTGATCAGCTCCTTGGCAGTCTCTGACACATTGTCCCAGTAAAGGAGAGGGAACTCCAGCGGCCTCATTAGGATCTGGTCAAACAACACCTCCTGGTCATCACTGCTCCTATACACAACAGAGAAAAACACATCAAAACATTAAATATACAATATCTTAGAATTAATAAATAAGGCCAGAGGGGTCTGGTATATTTAATCAATAAGGGCAGAGGAGGTCTGGTATATTTAATCAATAAGGCCAGAGGAGGTCTGGTATATTTAATCAATAAGGCCAGAGGAGGTCTGGTATATTTAATCAATAAGGACAGAGGAGGTCTGGTATATTTAATCAATAAGGACAGAGGAGGTCTGGTATATTTAATCAATGAGGCCAGAGGAGGTCTGGTATATTTAATCAATAAGGCCAGAGGGGTCTGGTATATTTAATCAATGAGGCCAGAGGAGGTCTGGTATATTTAATCAATAAGGACAGAGGAGGTCTGGTATATTTAAGTAGTAAGGCCAGAGGGGGTCTGGTATATTTAATCAATAAGGCTAGAGGGGGTCTGGTATATTTAATCAATAAGGCCAGAGGAGGTCTGGTATATTTAATCAATAAGGCCAGACGAGGTCTGGTATATTTAATCAATAAGGCCAGAGGGGGTCTGGTATATTTAATCAATAAGGCCAGAGGAGGTCTGGTATATTTAATCAATAAGGCCAGACGAGGTCTGGTATATTTAATCAATAAGGCTAGAGGGGGTCTGGTATATTTAATCAATAAGGCCAGAGGAGGTCTGGTATATTTAATCAATAAGGCCAGACGAGGTCTGGTATATTTAATCAATGAGGCCAGAGGGGTCTGGTATATTTAATCAATAAGGCCAGAGGAGGTCTGGTATATTTAATCAATGAGGCCAGAGGGGTCTGGTATATTTAATCAATAAGGCCAGAGGAGGTCTGGTATATTTAATCAATAAGGCTAGAGGAGGTCTGGTATATTTAATCAATAAGGCTAGAGGGGTCTGGTATATTTAATCAATAAGGCCAGAGGAGGTCTGGTATATTTAATCAATAAGGCCAGAGGAGGTCTGGTATATTTAATCAATAAGACCAGAGGGGGTCTGGTATATTTAATCAATAAGGCCAGAGGAGGTCTAGTATATTTAATCAATAAGGACAGAGGGGTCAGGTATATTTAAACAATAAGGCCAGAGGGGGTCTGGTATATTTAATCAATAAGGCCAGAGGGGGTCTGGTATATTTAATCAATAAGGTCTGAGGGATTGTGGTACATGGCCAATATACCACAGCTAAGGGCTGTTTTTTTCTGCACGACACAACGCGGAGTGCCTGGATACAGCCCTTAGCCGTGGTATATTGGCCATATATCACAAACCCCCTGAGGTGCCTTATTGCTATTATAAACTGGTTACCAACTTATTACAGCAGTAACGGCTAAGGGCTGTCAGCCAATCAGCATTCAGATCTCGAACCAGTTTACAATGGCCAGTTGTGTTGAAAACAGTCACATAGCTAGCCAAGTTAGTAAACATGACATTTTCTTTTGACTGCGCAAACGGTCGTGTAAGCAAGCATCTGATGTTGGTGTTGTTTAACCTTTAACCCCTTTATAACCACCCTGCTACTTTCTACTTTTTACTTGGATGGCGACTTCAGGTTTTCGGGAAATACATTGAAAACTAACTTGAACATCTGGACTGTAATGACAAGAATAAAATGTAATTGACAGATGTGGGAGCAGACTGAATTAATGCATAAGGTAAGGCCTGTAACGTTAGCTAGCTACATTGCTAAGCAAGCCAGATTGACTTGTATGGAGTAACTTTTACGTGAGATGAGCAAAGCCCATTTCATGTATTATACATTAGCAGCGTGGCAGTTTCACAACGTTTGGTGTTTGAACTTTGTCCAGCTAACTGTGCTTTGTTTGTGGAGTAATGTGGAATAACTACAGTACCAGTCAAAAGTACGGACGCACCTACTCATTCATTAATTTTCTTTATTTTTACTATTTTCTACATTTGTAGAATAATAGTGAAGACATCAAAATTATGAAATATCACATATGGAATCACGTAGTAACCAAAAAAGTGTGGAACAAATTGAGATTCTTCAAAGTAGCCACCCTTTGCCTTGATGACAGCTTTGCACCACTCTTGGAATTACTCTCAACCAGCTTCATGAGGTAGTCACCTGGAATGCGTTTCAATTAACACTAAAAATTAATTTGGAATGTCTTTCCTTCTTAATGCATTCAAGCCAAATCAGTTGTGTTGTGACAACGTAAGGGTGGTATACAGTCCTGGTATATAGTCCTATTTGGTAAAAAAACAAGTTCATATTATGTCAAGAACAGCTCAAATATGCAAAAATAAACGACAGTCCATCATTACTTTAACCTCTTGCGACATTAGACCGGTGGAAATCTGTCCTTTAGTCTGAAGAATCCAAATTTGAGATTTTTGGTTCCAACCGCCGTGTCTTTGTGAAATGTAGAGTAGGTGAATGGATGATCTCTGCATGTGTGGTTCCCACCGTGAAGCATGGAGGAGGAGGTGTGATGTCGTGGGGGTGCTTTGCTGGGGACACTGTCAGTGATTTATTTAGAATTCAAGGCACACTTAACCAGCATGGCTACCACAGCATTCTGCAGCGATACACCATCCCATCTGGTTTGCGCTTAGTGGAACAATAATTTGTTTTTCAACAGGACAATGACCCAAATCACACCTCCAGGATATTTACGGGCTATTTGACCAATAAGGAGAGTGATGGAGTGCTGCATCAGATGACCTGGCCTCCACAATCACCCGACCTCAACCCAGTTGAGATGGTTTGGGTTGAGTTGGACCGCAGAGTGAAGGAAAAGCAGCACACAAGTGATCAGCATATGTGGAAACTCCTTCAAGACTGTTGGAAAAGCATTCCAGGTGAAGCTGGTTGAGAGAATGCCAAGAGAGTGCAAAGCTGTCATCAAAGGCAAAGGATGGCTACTTTGAAGAATCTAAAATATATGCTGATTTCTTCAACACTTTTTTTGGTTACTACATGATTCCATATGTGTTACTTCATAGTTTTGATGTCTTCACTATTATTCTACAATGTAAAAAATAGCAAAAAATAAAGAAAAACCTTTGAATGAGTAGCTGTGTCCAAACTTTTGACTGGTTACTGTATATTGTCATCATTGAATTGTGCCGGTGCCGTCCATACAGTTAACATAACAGACTTGTTAGCTTGTAGCTAGCGAACGTCACTGTCAACTAACAACGTTAGTTGGATAGGACATTCGCTATCTTATATGCCTGTTACACGCAACTGTCAAGGCCCATGGTTTTACACAGATGACTTCAGTCATGTGGAAAAACCTATAAAGATATAAATAGATATAACTTCCGTTGTTTGTAGCTTTCCACTCATCTGACTGGTGTTAGCTAGCTACTAGCGCTGTTGCTACGCAACCCACCTTTGTTGTATCAGAACTCTGAAACTAAAAATAAATATCAGTGCTGGTTCCATATGATGTTGTTGGCATGCCGATAGCCTTTCTCTGGGCTCAGAGATTCAGCACTGCCTCCTTCCAACCACATGACGGGGTACGGCACCAATCACTGAAGCTCTGGATTCCACTCCAGACGTTGATTCATCAAAATGAAGCCGTTTTTTTGTTGTCAGTATTACATGTCAGATTGGAAAGGGATTGCGTATACAGCGGGACAGTTTGTTTGTGTACTTCACCATGACTGTGCAGTCAGGATTCAGTTGATCTTACCCGCGGAAGGGAGGGAAGCCACACAACAAGATGTAGGCGATGACTCCCACTGCCCAGATATCTACCTTAAGGCCATACCTAGAACACAAAGAGAGAGAGAATACACAGGTCAGAGAGAAAGAGCGAAGGAGAGAGAGAGACAGGAAGGGAGAGAGAGAGAGAGAGAGAGAGAGAGAGCGAGAGACAGAGAAAAAGAGGGAGGGGGGAGGGAGAGAGAGAGAGGGAGGTGGAAGAGATAGAGAGAGTTGGAGGAGGGAGGGAAAGAGAGACGGAGAGAGAGCGAGAGAGGGGGGTGGGAGAGAGAGAGGGAGGTGGAAGAGGGAGAGAGAGAGAGAGAGAGAGGGAGGTGGAAGAGATAGAGAGAGGAAGAGGGAGAGAGAGATAGAGAGAGAGGGAGGTGGAAGAGGGAGAGAGAGAGAGAAAGAGAGGGAGGTGGAAGAGGGAGAGAGAGAGAGAGAGGGAAGTGGAAGAGGGTAAGAGAGAGAGAGAGGTGGAAGAGGGAGAGAGAGAGAGAGAGAGAGAGGGAGGGAGGTGGAAGAGGGAGAGAGAGAGAGAGAGGGGGGAGAGGGGGGGGGGGGGTCAGGAGACACACACGTACCCTGTCTCTGCGATGATCTCGGGTGCTACATATGTGGGTGTCCCACAGACTGTGTAGAGAGGTCCGTCTACTACCGTGGCCAGACCAAAGTCTCCCAACTTCAGACTCTTACTGCCATCAGCATGCTCATACACCTGGAGGGGAGAGGAGAGAAGAAGGGAGAGGGCAGAGGAGAGGAGAGGAGACGAGAGGAGACAAGAGGAGAGGAGAGGAGAAGTAGAGAGGAGGGGAGGAGAAATGGAGAGGAGAGGAGAGGTAGAGGAGAGGAGAGGAGGAGAAATGGAGAGGAGATGAGAGGAGAGGAGAGGAGAAGGTTGAGGGGGGAGGAGAGGAGAGGAGAGGAGAGGAGAGGAGAGGAGAGGAGAGGA
>NC_143031.1:3685000-3692500 GCF_057628025.1 Oncorhynchus mykiss | reverse complement strand
CAGCACTCCACCAATCAGGCCTTTGTGGTGGAGTGGCCAGATGGAACCCAGTCCTCAGTAAAAGGCATGACATGCCGCTTGGAGTTTGCCAAAAGGCACCTAAAAACTATCAGACCATGAGAAACAAGATTCAACTCCTTGGCATGAATGCCAAGGGTCACGTCTCAAGGAAACCTGGCACAATCCCTACGGTGAAGCATGGTGGTGGCAGCATCATGCTGTGGGGATGTTTTTCAGTGGTGGGGACATGGACACTAGTCAGGATCGAGGGAAAGATGAACGGAGCAAAGTACAGAGAGATCCTTGATGAAAACCTGCTCCAGAGCACACAGGACCTCAAACTGCAGCGAAGGTTCATCTTTCAACAGGACCACGACCTTAAGCACACAGCCAAGACAACACAGGAGTGGCTTCGGGACAAGTCTCTGAATGTCCTTGAGTGGCCCAGCCATATCCCGGACTTGAACCCGATCGAACATCTCTGGAGAGACCTGATAGCTGTGCAGCGATGCTCCCCATCCAACCTGACAGAGCTTGAGAGGATCTGCAGAGAAGAATGTGAGTAACTCCCCAAAATACAGGTGTGCCAAGCTTGGTAGAGTCATACCCGAGAAGACTTGAGGCTGTAATCACTGCCAAAGATGCTTCAACAAAGTTCTGAGTAAAGGGTCTGAATACTTATGTAAATGTGACATTTCAGATTTATTTTATTGTTACAAAAACTTCTAAAAACCTGTCTTTTCTTTGTCATTATAGGGTACACACACACACACACACACACACACACACACACACACACACACACACACACACACACAACACACGTACATGACGTACCAGTAAGTTTTCTGGTTTGACGTCCCTGTGTACGATGTTGAGGCTGTGGAGGTATTTGATGGCGTCGGCCAGGTCGTACAGCATCCCGCTGGCGTCCCTCTCCGTGTATCTGTTAGTGGACGTGATGGCATCGAACAGATCGCCCCCCTGTGGACAAAACACACAATGACATGCAACAATATTAATACAATGCCAATTGGGAAGGATGGTTTTTTGTTTGTGATTATTCAAAAAAAACTGTGTGTGAAGCAGTGTCCTGAGGAAGCAGAGGTGTCCTCAATTCTCCACCTGACACACATCACACATTAATCTACGCACACACACACACCTTCCTGTCAGGGTCCCTGAGAGGACTAAGTGGAGCAGCAGCTTAAAATAGGTTCCACACACACACGCACACACACACACACACAGTCATTAAAATTAGAAAACTTTCAATACTCCTGTAACTGTCAAGACTCCTCCTGATAACTGTCAAGACTCTTCCTGCAACTGTCAAGACTCCTCCTGTAACTGTCAAGACTCCTCCTGTAACTGTCAAGTATCCTTCTTTAACTGTCAATGCTCCTCCTGTTACTGTCAAGATTCCTCCTGATAACTGTTAAGACTCCTCTAACTGTCAAGGCTCCTCCTGTACCTGTCAAGACTCCTCCTGATAACTGTCAAGACTCCTCTAACTGTCAAGGCTCCTCCTGTAACTGTCAAGGCTCCTCCTGTAACTGTCAAGGCTCCTCCTGATAACTGTCAAGGCTCCTCCTGTAAATGTCAAGACTCCTCCTGATAACTGTCAAGGCTCCTCCTGTAACTGTCAAGACTCCTCCTGTAACTGTCAAGACACTCCTCCTGTAACGGTCAAGACACTCCTCCTGTAACGGTCAAGACTCCTCCTGTTTCTGGAACAACAGTCATGACTGGAGGCTTTACCCTGGCTATACCCCAGGTATAACAGAGACACATCCCCCAGGGCTGCGTACCTTAACCAGTTCCATGACCAGGTAGAGCTCGCTGTAAGTGTCCATCTCCTCCAATCAGCAGGACAATGTTGGGGTGTTTCACCCTCCTGAGGATGGCTACCTCATTCTGGATCATCTGCTCCTGTTGGGGGGAGGAGGAGGATGAGGGGAGGAAGAGGACGAGAAGGAACAGGAGGATGAGGAAGTGGAGAAGGAGATGAGACAGACCGTTAGAGACCAGCTACTGTACTTATCAACACTACTAACACAACTAAATATTAATTCAGAAAAATAAATCAATGTTTATATTAATGTAAACCTACAAAATATATAATAAATGTGGATGTGGATGTGCCCTGGAAAAGAGCCACCTCCCACCCTCATTGACCCCTCTTGATCCCTCTCACCCTTATGAGCATAATTGACTCCTTCTCCCTTTGCCCCCCAACCGTCCTGCCCATATTGACCTCCTTGCTCCCCTCACCCCTGTTACACCCTCTCCCCCTCCCCTCACCCCCTCCCCCGTTACCCCCCCCTCTCCCCCTGTTACACCCTCTCCCCCTCCTCTCTCCCCCTGTTACACCCCCTCCCCCTCCCCTCCCCTCTCCCCCTCCCCTCACCCCCTGTTACCCCCGACCCCCCTGTTACACCCCCTCCCCCTCCCCTCACCCCCTGTTACCCCCGACCCCCCTGTTACACCCCCTCCCCCTCCCCTCACCCCCTGTTACCCCATCTCCCCATCTCACCCCCTGTTACACCCTCTCCCCCTCCCCTCACCCCCCCTTATCCCCTCCCCCGTTACCCCCCCATCCCCCTGTTACACCCTCTCCCCCTCCTCTCTCCCCCTGTTACACCCCCGCCCCCTCCCCTCCCCTCTCCCTCTCCCCTCACCCCCTGTTACCCCCGACCCCCCTGTTACACCCCCTCCCCCTCCCCTCACCCCCTGTTACCCCATCTCCCCCACCACACCCCCTGTTACCCCTCTCGCCCTCCCCTCTCCCCCTCCCCACACCCCCTGTTACCCCCCCTCACCTTGCCCTGGCGTCGGCCCTTGTTAATGATCTTCAGGGCGTATTCTCTGCCTGTAGAGTGTTCCACACATTCCCGGACCACCGCAAAGTTACCATCTCCCAATGTACGTCCCACTCTGTAGCGCTCTGATATGGAGGCAGGCACCGCCGGGATCTCATCCTCTACTACTGGTTGAGCTGGGGGAGGGGAGGGAGGGAGGGAGGGAGGGAGGGAGGGAGGGAGGGAGGGAGGGAGGGAGGGAGTTAAAAGGGATACAATGAGTCTGATAAACTTGTGGATTTGTATGTCTCTGTGTTAAAGGAAGTTAGAGATAGTTTTGTAAGAGTTGTGATTTGTAGGAGTTGTATTTCAAAGAGAGGAATGAAAAATAAAGAGAAATAGATGGGGTACATGAAGATTATATATATATATATATATATATATATATATATATATATATATATATATATATATATATATATATATATATATATATATATACTGTATATATAAATGAGAGAGAGATCATTGCTTACATTCAGTGACTGGTCCATCCCCTTCAGCCAATGAATTACAGACTTTGGTAGAGGCCAGAGAGATAGACAAACCCTGAGACTCCTAGAGAGGGGGGGGGGGGGGCAGGTAGAGAGAGAGAGAGAGAGAGAGAGTGGGGATGAGAGGGAGAGGTAGAGAGAAAGGGGGGAGAGGTAGAGAGAGAGGGGGGGAGGTAGAGAGAGAGGGGGGGAGAGGTAGAGAGAGAGAGAGGGGGGAGAGGTAGAGAGAGAGGGGGGGAGAGGTAGAGAGAAAGGGGGGAGAGGTAGAGAGAAAGGGGGGAAAGGTAGAGAGAGAGGGGGAGAGGTAGAGAGAAAGGGGGGGAGAGGTAGAGAGAGAGGGGGGGAGGTAGAGAGAGAGGGGGGGAGAGGTAGAGAGAGAGAGAGGGGGGAGAGGTAGAGAGAGAGGGGGGAGAGGTAGAGAGAGAGAGGGGGGAAGAGGTAGAGAGAGAGGGGGAGGAGAGGTAGAGAGAGAGAGAGGGGGAAGAGGTAGAGAGAGAGAGAGAGAGGGGAGATGTAGAGAGAGAGAGAGAGGGGGGGTATGAGAGGGAGAAAGAACAATTAAATAAACACATCCTAATCAACACCAATTCTGAGAAATGAACTGAGACGGAGTGAAAGAGAATTACGCATCTATCCTCTCCGCTCTCTGATCTGTCCATAGTCAGGTTTGGGACTGTGCTCCCTTCCTCTCACCCCTTTCTCTCTCTCCTCCATCCCTAAAGGGTCTTGCCCCCTCCGTTCTCCTTCTTTCTAGGGTGCATAAAGTGTATACTGCACTTTCATACCATTTAAACATATTTGGGATGGAGCCACAATCTGTCTGTCTGTCTGTCTGTCTGTCTGTCTGTCTGTCTGTCTGTCGTCTGTCTGTCTGTCTGTCTGTCTGTCTGTCTGTCTGTAGCCACAGTAGCAGCGGTTTGTCTAACGACAAAGACTCATCACAGAACCAGCCATCTTAACCCTCCTAGAAGTTGCCATGGCAGCACTAGGAACCCGGGAGAGAGGGAGTAGAGAAGGGGGAGACTGTTTGGGGCTGTCATTTATATTATTCTCTATTCAATCATCTTCACCCCTCCTCTGTCCTCCTCGTCTCTCTGTCTACCCTCCTCTCTCCTCCTCATCGCTCTGTCTACCCTCCTCTGTCCTCCTCGTCTCTCTGTCTAACCTCCTCTCTCCTCCTCATCTCTCTGTCTACCCTCCTCTCTCCTCTTCGTCTCTCTGTCTACCCTCCTCTCTCCTCTTCGTCTTTCTGTCTACCCTCCTCTCTCCTCTTCGTCGCTCTGTCTACCCTCCTCTCTCCTCTTCGTCTCTCTGTCTACCCTCCTCTCTCCTCTTCGTCTCTCTGTCTACCCTCCTCTCTCCTCTTCGTCTCTCTGTCTACCCTCCTCTCTCCTCTTCGTCTTTCTGTCTACCCTCCTCTCTCCTCTTCGTCTCTCTGTCTACCCTCCTCTCTCCTCTTCGTCTCTCTGTCTACCCTCCTCTCTCCTCCTCGTCTCTCTGTCTACCCTCCTCTTTCCTCTTCGTCTCTCTGTCTACCCTCCTACTCACCACTACTAAAGAGAGGGTAATCATCACTATAAAGGAGCGAGAGGTAATCATCACTATGAAGGAGTGAGAGGTAATCATCACTATGAAGGAGTGAGAGGTAATCATCACTATGAAGGAGTGAGAGGTAATCATCACTATGAAGGAGTGAGAGGGTAATCATCACTATGAAGGAGTGAGAGGGTAATCATCACTATGAAGGAGTGAGAGGGTAATCATCACTATGAAGGAGTGAGAGGTAATCATCACTATGAAGGAGTGAGAGGTAATCATCACTATGAAGGAGTGAGAGGGATAATCATCACTATGAAGGAGTGAGAGGGTAATCATCACTATGAAGGAGTGAGAGGGATAATCACTACAAAAGCATTCATATTGACTCCAGGAGAGACCTCATGATTGGCATACTGAGATTGAACCAGCTGCCTCTCCTTGTCTCCTGTCCTCTCCTTGTCTCCTGTCCTCTCCTTGTCTCCTGTCCTCTCATTGTCTCCTGTTCTCTCCTTGTCTCCTGTTCTCTCCTTGTCTCCTGTTCTCTCCTTGTCTCCTGTCCTCTCCTTGTCTCCTGTCCTCCCCTTGTCTCCTGTCCTCTCCTTGTCTCCTGTCCTCTCATTGTCTCCTGTTCTCTCCTTGTCTCCTGCCCTCTCCTTGTCTCCTGTCCTCTCCTTGTCTCCTGTCCTCTCCTTGTCTCCTGTCCTCTCCTGTCCTCTCCTTGTCTCCTGTCCTCTCCTTGTCTCTTGTCCTCCCCTTGCCTCCTGTCCTCCCCTTGTCTCCTGTCCTCCCCTTGTCTCTTTGTCCTCGCCTTGTCTCCTGTCCTATCCTTGTCTCCTGTCCTCTCCTTGTCTCCTGTCCTCTCCTGTCCTCATCTCCTGTCCTCATCTCCTGTCCTCGTCTCCTGTCCTCTCCTTGTCTCCTGTCCTCTCCTTGTCTCCTGTCCTCTCCTTGTCACCATCACCTTGCAGTGCAGAGGAGAGGAAGCCTGGTGTTTTCTCTAGCCTGATTGGTCCAGCTCTATCACCTTGCAGTGCAGAGAAGAGGAAGCCTGGTGTTTTCTCTAGCCTGATTGGTCCAGCTCTATCACCTTGCAGTGCAGAGGAGAGGAAGCCACTTTATCCATGTAATGTCTGCTTTACAGAATCTATGTCTATGGGAATGTTCTGGAACATTTCTCATGTTGACTCTAGAACAGATATCATGCCTGGGATGCTAAAGCTTGACATTTGAAGGTATTGGGCTGACATCTGCCACATTTACCTTGAATGTGATCAGTGACAACATGGTAACGTTTGCCCTTAAAAGCTGCATTGTTTACAAACACAATTGGATTGAATCTCGGCCCATATCTGATGTTTTCCCGTCCTGATCAACCCCCAGATGTTATGAAATATGACAGGAAGGACTGTTAAATAAACATCCTGTTGTTTTTTGTGTTCCTAAAATCAATAGAATCAACATCTTCCAGTGCTGTGGAGATGTAACAGTTGTTTGGTCAGCCAGCCAGTCAGTCAGCCAGTCAGTCAGCCAGTCAGTCAGTCAGTCAGCCAGTCAGCCAGTCAGTAAGCCAGTCAGTCAGTCAGCCAGTCAGTCAGACAGCCAGCCAGCCAGCCAGCCAGTCTACCAGCCAGTCTACCAGTCTACCAGCCAGCCAGCCATCCAGTCCACCAGTCTACCAGCCAGTCTACCAGTCAGCCAGTCAGCCAGCCAGTCAGTCAGTCAGTCAGCCAGCCCGCCAGTCTACCAGCCAGTCAGCCAGCCAGCCACAGCCAGCCAGCCACAGCCAGCGAGTCAGCCAGCCAGTCATCCAGCCAGCCAGTCAGCCAGCCAGTCTACCAGCCAGTCAGTCAGCCAGCCAGCCAGTCAGTCAGTCTACCAGTCTACCAGCCAGTCTACCAGCCAGCCAGCCAGTCAGTCTACCAGTCTACAAGCCAGTCAGTCTACCAGTCTACAAGCCAGTCAGCCAGCCAGCCAGTCAGCCAGCCAGCCAGTCTACCAGTCTACCAGCCAGTCTACCAGCCAGTCAGCCAGTCATCCAGCCAGCCAGCCAGCCAGCCAGCCAGTCAGCCAGCCAGCCACAGCCAGCCAGCCAGCCAGTCAGTCAGTCAATCAGCCAGCCAGTCATTCAGTCTACCAGCCAGCCAGCCAGCCAGTCTACCAGTCAGTCAGTCAGTCATCCAGTCAGTCAGTCAGCCAGCCAGTCAGTCAGCCAGTCAGTCAACCAGCCAGCCAGTCATCCAGTCAGCCAGCCAGCCAGTCAGTCAGTCATCCAGTCAGTCAGCCAGCCAGCCAGTCAGTCAGTCAGTCAGTCAGTCAGCCAGCCAGTCATCCAGTCAGCCAGCCAGTCAGTCATCCAGTCTACCTGCCAGCCAGTCAGCCAGCCAGTCAGTCACCCAGTCAGCCAGCCAGTCATCCAGTCAGCCAGGCATTCAGTCAGCCAGCCAGCCAGTCATCCAGTCAGTCATCCAGTCAGCCAGCCAGCCAGCCAGTCAGCCAGTCAGCCAGCCAGCCAGTCATCCAGTCAGTCATCCAGTCAGCCAGCCAGTCAGCCAGCCAGTCATCCAGTCAGCCAGCCAGTCAGTCATCCAGTCAGCCAGCCAGTCAGT
>NC_143031.1:3632500-3680000 GCF_057628025.1 Oncorhynchus mykiss | reverse complement strand
TACAGGCTAAGTGACCACCGATTGGCAATAGAAACCGGCAGACATAAAAAGACATGGCTACCCAAAGAGGAGCGTGTATGTGGTCACTGCATGACAGGGGAGGTAGAGACAGAGATGCACTTTCTCCTTTACTGTGATAAATATTCCTCACAAAGAGATTCATTATTCACAGAAATGACTACATATATTCCAAATTTTTACAAATTGAACCCAGAGGAAAAACTAAGAATACTCATGGGCGAAGGAGCAATGGCTCCTCTTGCAGCCAAATATGTATTTTCCTGCCATAGCCTGAGGGACACTGAATAATAACATCTGCATAGTAAACAGTAACTTACTTATTATTACTATTATTGTTATTACTATAATTATTAATGTTTACTGTAGACTGTTACCATTTTATTGTTATTATTTTTGTATTTAATTTTGTATTATTATTTACTACCATTTTATATTATTATTTGCTATCATTTATAATTTTGTTACAATGTATATTGTATACATTGTTGCTTTGGCAATATTGACACAATGTTTTTCATGCCAATAAAGCAGCTTGAATTTGAATTTGAATTTGAGAGACACAGAGAGAGAGAGAGAGAGAGAGAGAGAGAGAGAGAGAGAGAGAGAGAGAGAGAGAGAGAGACAGAGAGACAGAGAGAGAGAGACAGAGAGAGGGAGAGAGAGAGAGAAAGAGAGAGAGAGAGAGAGACAGAGAGAGAGAGAGAGAGACAGAGAGAGAGAGAGAGAGAGAGAGAGAGAGAGAGAGAGAGAGAGAGAGAGAATAGCCACCGAGGTTGTGTTTATATAGCTAGAGATGGTGTGGATAATTCATGAAAATGGGTACAGTGATTTATCTTTGTGTACCATAAGATACAGGAATTGATTAATTGAGGAATTAGTTAGTTGATGCAGCATCTTCTAAAAATATAACTGGACTAGAGCATGCTGGGAAATATGATAAGGACGGGCGTGGTTTTGCAGACCAGCAACATGCTGATTATTTGAGAGGGAGTAAACCTCGCTGGGACTTTGAACTCACAACCTCTCGGTTCCCAGCGACCTGAATTTCCTTCTACGCCAATGGATCTGTGGGTATGACAAAGATTTAAAAATGTTTAAATAATAGACATTCTGTTGTTTGTCCATGTAGGGGAACCCTTTTTAGTCTCATATATAACCCTCTCATGAAGAACCCCCTGGTTCCATGTAGAACCCTCTCATGAAGAACCCCCTGGTTCCATGTAGAACCCTCTCATGAAGAACCCCCTGGTTCCATGTAGAACCCTCTCATGAAGAACCCCCTGGTTCCATGTAGAACCCTCTCATGAAGAACCCCCTGGTTCCATGTAGAACCCTCTCATGAAGAACCCCCTGGTTCCATGTAGAACCCTCTCATGAAGAACCCACTGGTTCCATGTAGAACCCTCTCATGAAGAACCCTCTGGTTCCATGTAGAACCCTTTGATTTGCCCCTGTAAGGGAACACATTTCAGTTCCATGTAGAACCCTCTCATGAAGAACCCTCGGGTTCCATGTAGAACCAATGACAGGTTCTACAGTTCTATTGATAGGCTAATTCAGATGTGCTTATGGCTCAAACTGTTAAAATGTACCTGTTATTTGACATTAAGTTACCAGCTACTGAGTTGCAGTGGAATTAAAGTGTTATTGTTGTAAAATTACTTGTTGTTGTTTACATTACTTTCACTGCAGTTTTAAATGTGGGGGTAATGTGTACATTAGCATATTTGGAGGCATGGTCTAAAATATTTTGTATTGGTGCCAACCGATAGTGGAAGTGTTGTGAACCAATTTGAGGTGTTACCAATTCGTTATGTTGATGGCTGAGCAGCTCATTTATCCACTCCCATTTCTACAATCGTGCATTATTAACAGGTTACTGTGAATTTTTCAATAACTTAATGCAGTAGGTCAGTTTGCTGCAAGTAGTTACTATGAAATCTTCAGTAACTTACTATAGCTGATCGCTGTCATGCTCACTGACCTGATGGTGTTGCAGGAACTGGCAGAGTTAGTTGTCTGTTAAGCTTCCAGTAAGTTACTGGCAGTTAGTTGCCTGTTAAGCTTCCAGTACGTTACTGACAGTTAGTTGCCTGTGAGTTACTAGCAGATACTGGCTATTAAGTCAGTGGGAATTTTTCAATAACTTGATGACAGCTGGTTGCCAATTAGTTAATTGCAAAATTCACAGCAACAAGATGTACTCTGGTCTTTACATATACTAAATAATATATGTGTGAAATGTATTTTGATGTAGAATGGACCATTAGCATGCACCCATCTGTCTCTAAACAGGGGCAGGGGAAAAATACATGCCATCTCTGCACTTAAGGGCATGGAGGATGCTTTTCCCCGTGGTTTATTTTCATGCCAGCCAGGTAGGCTATACTCCTGTTGTAAATATAAGCAATGTACTTAACATAAGAAAAGTTGAGAAATAAATATAGTAGGCGTAGCCTATAGAAAGCTGATGGGATCCTCCTCTTTTTAAGAGGCCATCACTCTGTTTTCTCCCGCAATTGCATCTCCTATAGAAATGTTGCATAACATGAGCTCATGGGCTCTCATGAAGAGTCTGATCTGATTTTCCATTACATTAATGAACTTCCGTCCAAAATCTGTCAAGTTCAAATCCCCAAAGGAATTTAGCACACTTCACATCAAGTGTCCCTGCTACATTAACATGGGCGTTGTCAGATAATAAAACCATTTGTTTACTTGATTCTGGGCAACTTTCAGAAAAGTGCAGGAATGTATTTCTGGCGTTAAATCTGTGGCCGATCTCATCATCTATCATGTCCAGAGACCAGGTGAGGTAGCAGGACATTCAGGTCATTATCAACCAAGAGGTTGCGAGTTTAAATCATAAATCTGAAGTAATCAACATTCAGCAGCATACTGTCCTTTTACAGCAATAACACCTTAATTCAGCTGTAAAACAAAATACAGTAACTTGTTGTTTACCGTATTTTCACTGCAACCAGTAGCCTGTAATGTACCGTAAAAATTACGATACACTACATGGCATTTAAGAAAAACATGATGGACAGGATGGTTCTTCACAACCACTACAGCAGTAACAAACCCTTCCTGATATGCCCTCACCCTCCTTCTCCCCCTCCTTCTTCTTCTGTATTATGGTGGGCCGCTAACAAATATATGTGCCAATGTCGCCACCTACTGTATTGGCTGTGTATCAGCTAACTGGCTGTGAAATCAACTAACCCTGCAGCCATTAAAAGCTTAATCCACCAATCCCTCTCAGCCCTGGCAAACAACCCCTCAATAACTATTTCTTCTCTTTTTTGTGTATGCTGGTCAAGCTGATCTGCAAAACCACGCCCATCATTTAACATTTCCTGCTTCCTGCCTGCTCTATTACAGTTAGATTTGTAGAATTGTTTGTTTCAATATCCATGTGTATGCGTGTACTCATTGTCCATGTATTAATCAATGGATGAATCTTATTCTAAACAAAGATAAATGTCATAACTTTTTTCGAAACTAATCCAATCTTTTGTTACTGAAATGGTTGTTCCCGTGTAATTGGTTTAGATGTTCTCATTTCTTAAATCTTGCTAACCCTGGCTGACATTCTGATTACAGATTCTAATTGTTGGATATCTCCACACAGGTTGGATTCCAATAGGAATTACACTTCACTTTGCAAGCCAGCATAATGTGACTTAGCAGGGTCTCCAGTGTCCAAAACACAACGAAGGCTGGTCACCAGCTAAATCACAACGAAGGCCGGTCACCAGCCAAAACACAGTGAAGGCCGGTCACCAGCCAAAACACAGTGAAGGCCGGTCACCAGCCAAAACACAACGAAGGCCGGTCACCAGCCAAAACACAGTGAAGGCCGGTCACCAGCCAAAACACAGTGAAGGCCGGTCACCAGCCAAAACACAACGAAGGCCGATCACCAGCCAAAACACAGTGAAGGCCGGTCACCAGCCAAAACACAACAAAGGCCAGTCACCAGCCAAAACACAACGAAGGCCGGTCACCAGCCAAAACACAACGAAGGTCGTTCACTAGCTAAAACACAACGAAGGTCGTTCACCAGCTAAAACACAACGAAGGCCGGTCACCAGCTAAAAAACAACGAAGGCTTGTCTCCAGATAACCCACAACGAAGGCTGGTCACCAGCTAACCCACAACGAAGGCTGGTCACCAGCTAAACCACAACGAAGGCTGGTCACCAGCTAAACCACAACAAAAGTCGGTCACCAGCCAAAACACAACGAAGGCCGGTCACCAGCTAAACCACAACGAAGGCTGGTCACCAGCCAAAACACAACGAAGGATGGTCACCAGCTGGTCATTTTGTTTTGGCTGGTGACCAGCCTTTGTTGTGTTTTTCGTTGTTTTTCTTCAGCAGGGGAGATAGCTGTACTACCAGTGGACATGGCAGTATACTACTAAATGACTACAATGTAAATGTGTGTGTGGGTACTGTTCTCTCCCTCAGCATTCACAGGAAATCAAACCAGAGAGAAAGAGAGAGACCTACTTAAAATACAGCACACACTCTAGTCCCTACCCAGGAACGTACTGAACTCTACATAGTTCAACTCAATAATAAACCTCAATATGACCGTCAGTCTGCTGGAGTGACGCTATGAGTTACAGAGGCTACAGTATACAGGAGAGAGCGGATGGAAAATAATATACTGCCTTCCGTTGTGGGTGTGGCAGCAAAGCAATCTTTGCATGCAATTAGTGGAAGAGCTGCTCTGGCGTGAAACGGAGGCATGCTTCACCCGCTCTGAAAGAGTGGCAGACATGCTCCGGCGTCTGTGCTTTGTCTTCCCCCATTCACAGACGGACTTCCCCGTTCTCATAGCCCAGTTTAGAAGACCCCGGCGCAACCTTAAGAAGACCCCGGCGCGACCTTAAGAAAACCCCGGCACGACCCTAAGAAAACCCCGGCATGACCCTAAGAAAACCCCGGCACGACCTTAAGAAAACCCCGGCACGACCTTAAGAAGACCCCGGCACGACCGTACAGAGCAGATGGTCTTTGACTGTATAATACACTGTTACTGACAGTGTTACTTTACTGGAGAGGACAGGCGAGACGAGAAGACAGTCATCATAATCAATAATCAACTCATTGTTTAGTAGGCCTGAGGGCCAGGTTCCACAATCGATTAATCCTGTTACTGACAGTGTTACTTTACTGGAGAGGACAGGCGAGACGAGAAGACAGTCATCCTAATCAATAATCAACTAATTGTTTAGTAGGCCTGAGGGCCAGGTTCCACAATCGATTAATCCTGTTACTGACAGTGTTACTTTACTGGAGAGGACAGGCGAGACGAGAAGACAGTCATCCTAATCAATAATCAACTCATTGTTTAGTAGGCCTGAGGGCCAGGTTCCACAATCGATTAATCCTGTTACTGACAGTGTTACTTTACTGGAGAGGACAGGCGAGACGAGAAGACAGTCATCCTAATCAATAATCAACTAATTGTTTAGTAGGCCTGAGGGCCAGGTTCCACAATCAATTAATCCTGTTACTGACAGTGTTACTTTACTGGAGAGGACAGGCGAGACGAGAAGACAGTCATCCTAATCAATAATCAACTAATTGTTTAGTAGGCCTGAGGGCCAGGTTCCACAATCGACACGAGCACAAGACTAAAACCAGACCAAATCAATCAATCTCTGCACATTACGCACGCACGCACGCACGCACGCACGCACGCACGCACGCACGCACGCACGCACGCACGCACGCACGCACACACACACACACACACACACACACACACACACACACACACACACACACACACACACACACACACACACACACTGTTTTGGGAGGTGGGTCATCTAGGGAATAGGGGTTATTTTGGGAGGTGGGTCATCTAGGGAATAGGGGCTATTTTGAAACTCAAACATCTTCCACTTGAGTTGCATGCTCCTGTTATAGTATATTCCAGTACAGTATTAGAGTCTAGCAGGGCTGGGGGTCAATTCCAATTAAATCATGTCAATTCAGGAAGTAAACTTTAAAGACAATTTAACATTTTTTAAAAAGTACATATATTTTCAATGACTTCTCAATGAACTGACGGAGTAGAAGCTATTTAGTTCAAACGTGTACTGTCTTTAAATTGACTGCCTTTAAGTTGTTATTACCTCCAGCCCTGGTGTCTAGCTTTCAGCTTCAGTCAACATACCCTGCACAGTATCCATGGCTACATATCACATGACCCCTTATTCCCTACATAGTGCACTAACATTCACCACTATCTGGATATACAGCAATATATATATATATATATATTATTTTAAATGTGTATCTATGGGTGATTAGTGGACAATAGTAGTGCACTGTGTAGTGACTAGGATATAATTTGAGACACAACCAATGACTGCGAGAATAGAAAAGGCAGAAGATTCTCCAGAATACGGATACATTATCACCACAGAAAGGAAAATTCAAGGAAAAAAATATCAACTGGATTCCGGAACTACATCATTGGAATTTTAACATGAGCTCGAGTATTTCCAGAATTCCCGAAGCAGCAGCGTGACAGGCCAAGGGTTGGAAACCTTCTGAGACTCTAAGGATTGTGGGATTTGTAGTTTGTGACTCTAGGTTGTAGACTGGGACTTGTTCTTCTCCTGGGAACATAGAGGGAGTGTGTTATAGAACGTAAGGGTATGTGTGTCGGTTTAGGGTTAGGAGCTAGGGTTAGGTTTAGGGTTAGGAGCTAAGGTTAGGGTTAGGAGCTAGGGTTAGGTTTAGGGTTAGGGGCTAGGGTTAGGTTTAGGGTTAAGAACTAGGGTTAGGTTTATGGTTAGGAGCTAGGGCTAGGTTTAGGGTTAGGAGCTAGGGTTAGGTTTAGGGTTAGGAGCTAGGGTTAGGTTTCTGATTAGGAGCTAGGGTTAGGTTTAGGGTTAGGAGCTAGGGTTAGGTTTAGGGTTAGGAGCTAGGGTTAGGGTTAGGAGCTAGGGTTAGGTTTAGGGTTAAGAGCTAGGGTTAGGGTTAGGAGCTAGGGTTAGGTTTAGGGTTAGGAGTTAGGGTTAGGTTAGGGTTAGGAGCTAGGGTTAGGAGCTAGGGTTAGGTTTAGGGTTAGGAGCTAGGGTTAGGTTTATGGTTAGGAGCTAGAGTTAGGAGCTAGGGTTAGGTTTAGGGTTAGGATCTAGGGTTAGGTTTAGGGTTAGGAGCTAGGCTTAGGAGCTAGGCTTAGGAGCTAGGGTTAGGAGCTAGGGTTAGGTTTAGGGTTAGGTTTAGGGTTAGGAGCTAGGGTTATGGTTAGGAGCTAGGGTTAGGTTTAGGGTTAGGAGCTAGGTTTAGGTTTAAGGTTAGGAGCTAGGGTTAGGAGCTAGGGTTAGGTTTAAGGTTAAGGTTGGGGTTAGGCTACGAGTAAGAGATAGGGTTAGGGTTTAGGGAAAATAGGATTTTGAATGGGACTGAATTGTGTGTACAAGATTGTGCATGTGGTCTTACCCTGCTAGGTCTGAGGTCTGTAGCAGGACAGGGTGTAGCAGGACAGGGTGTAGCAGGACAGGGTGTAGCAGGACAGGGTGTAGCAGGACAGGGTGTAGCAGGACAGGGTGTGTATGTGGTCTTACCCTGCTAGGTCTGAGGTCTGTAGCAGGACAGGGTGTAGCAGTACAGGGTGTAGCAGGACAGGGTGTGTATGTGGTCTTACCCTGCTAGGTCTGAGGTCTGTAGCAGGACAGGGTGTAGCAGGACAGGGTGTAGCAGGACAGGGTGTAGCAGGACAGGGTGTGCATGTGGTCTTACCCTGCTAGGTCTGAGGTCTGTAGCAGGACAGGGTGTAGCAGGACAGGGTGTAACAGAACAGGGTGTAGCAGGACAGATTGTGTATGTGGTCTTACCCTGCTAGGTCTGAGGTCTGTAGCAGGACAGGGTGTAGCAGGACAGGGTGTAGCAGGACAGATTGTGTATGTGGTCTTACCCTGCTAGGTCTGAAGTCTGTAGCAGGGCTGGAAGGGGAGGGGCTGGGAGATTTCCCCGAGCAAGGAGTGGACAGATGACTGGTTGGATTCCCGTTAACTAGAGAGAGAGAGAGAGAGAGATAGAGAGAGAGAGAGAGAGAGAGAGAGAGGGAGAGAGAGACAAAGAGAGAGACAAAGAGAAAGACAAAGAGAAAGACAAAGAGAGAGAGAGAGAAAGAGAGACAGAGAGAGAGAGAGAGAGACAGAGAGAGGGAGAGACAGAGAGAGGGAGAGACAGAGAGAGAGAGAGAGACAAAGAGAGAGACAAAGAGAAAGACAGAGAGAGAGAGAGAGAGAGAGAGAGACAAAGAGAGACAAAGAGAGAGAAAAACAGAGAGAGAGAAAACAGGGCACAGTGAGTGAATGAATAAAGTTCAACAGCAGTATTACCTAGAACCTTGTTTAATTACTGTATGTCAGAACAACAGTAGTATTACCTTGAACCCTGTTATATTACTGTCTCTCAGAACAACAGCAGAATTACCTAGAACCCAGTTATATTACTGTCTGTCTCAGAACAACAGCGATATTACCTAGAACCCTGTCATATTATCGTCGGCCTCAAAACAACAGCAGTATTACCTAGAACCCTGTTATATTACTGTCTCAGAACAACAGCAGTATTACCTAGAACCCTGTTATATTACTGTCTCAGAACAACAGCAGAATTACCTAGAACCCAGTTATATTACTGTCTGTCTCAGAACAACAGTGGTATTACCTAGAACCCTGTTATATTACTGTCTCTCTGAACAACAGCAGTATTACCTAGAACCCAGTTATATTACTGTCTGTCAGAACAACAGCGGTATTACCTAGAACCCTGTCATATTATCGCCGGTCTCAAAACAACAGCAGTATTACATAGAACCCTGTAATATTACTCTCTGTCTCAGATCAACAGCAGTATTACATAGAACCATGTTATATTACTGTCTCAGATCAACAGCAGTATTACTTTAGAACCCAGTTATATTACTGTCTGTCTCAGAACAACAGTGGTATTACCTAGAACCCTGTTATATTACTGTCTCTCTGAACAACAGCAGTATTACCTAGAACCCAGTTATATTACTGTCTGTCTCAGATCAACAGCAGTATTACCTAGAACCCAGTTATATTACTGTCTGTCTCAGATCAACAGCAGTATTACATAGAACCATGTTATATTACTGTCTCAGATCAACAGCAGTATTACATAGAACCCTGTAATATTACTCTCTGTCTCAGATCAACAGCAGTATTACATAGAACCATGTTATATTACTGTCTCAGATCAACAGCAGTATTACTTAGAACCATGTTATATTACTGTCTCAGAACAACCGCAGCATTATCTAGAACCCAGTTATATTACTGTCTGTCTCAGAACAACAGCAGTATTACCTAGAACCAAGTTATATTACAGTCTCTCAGAACAACAGCAGTATTACCTAGAACCCAGTTATATTACTGTCTGTCTCAGATCAACAGCAGTATTACTTTAGAACCCAGTTATATTACTGTCTCAGAACAACTGCAGCATTATCTAGAACCCAGTTATATTACTGTCTGTCTCAGAACAACCGCAGCATTATCTAGAACCCAGTTATATTACTGTCTGTCTCAGAACAACAGCAGTATTACTTTAGAACCCAGTTATATTACTGTCTGTCTCAGAACAACAGCAGTATTACCTAGAACCCTGTTATATTACTGTCTGTCTCAGAACAACAGCAGTATTACCTAGAACCCAGTTATATTACTGTCTCAGATCAACAGCAGTATTACTTTAGAACCCAGTTATATTACTGTCTCAGAACAACAGCAGTATTACCTAGAACCCAGTTATATTACTGTCTCTCAGAACAACAGCACTATTACCTAGAACCCTGTTATATTACTGTCTCAGAACAACAGCAGTATTACCTAGAACCCTGTTATATTACTGTCTCAGAACAACAGCAGTATTACCTAGAACCCAGTTATATTACTGTCTCAGAACAACAGCAGTATTACCTAGAACCCAGTTTTGTTCTTACCCTAGCACTACACAGCTGGTTCAAATAATCAAAGGCTTGACGATGAGTTGGTTATTTGAATCAGCTGTTTAGTTCTGGGGCAAAAACCAAAACGTGCACCCCTGGGGGCCCAGGACCACTGTAATATTCCTCAGAACAAATAACACAATCCCCCTCCACGTCCATAGAAATGAGCGGAGGAAGAGGAGAGGTGGGTGGACGAGAACGGGATGAGGAGGAAGAGGAAGAGGTGGGTGGACGAGAAAGAGAGGAGGAGAAGAGGAAGAGGAGGAATAGAAACCCACAATGCTGATTCTTCATTCAGTCAAATATAAACCCATGTTTTTCAATGCATGTACACTCTTAGAAAAAAAGGTGCTAAGTAGAACCATACAGGGTTGGTCAGTAGAACCATACAGGGTTGGTCAGTAGAACCATACAGGGTTGGTCAGTAGAACCATACAGGGTTGGTCAGTAGAACCATACAGGGTTGGTCAGTAGAACCATACAGGGTCGGTCAGTAGAACCATACAGGGTCGGTTAGTAGAACCATACAGGGTTGGTCAGTAGAACCATACAGGGTCGGTCAGTAGAACCATACAGGGTCGGTCAGTAGAACCATACAGGGTCAGTTAGTAGAACCATACAGGGTCGGTCAGTAGAACCATACAGGGTCGGTCAGTAGAACCATACAGGGTTGGTCAGTAGAACCATACAGGGTTGGTCAGTAGAACTATACAGGGTTCTTCGGTTTGTCCCCATAGAGGAACCATTTTTGGTGCAGAGGGTTCTACCTGGAACCCTCAATGAAGGGTTCTTCATAGAACCCCCTGTAAATGGGTCTACCTAGAACCCTCAATGAACAGTTCCACCAGCCTTATTAGCATTTTAAATTGTATTATTTATGATAATATAAATATTATAATGTTTTTATTGGAGGACCACAGTGGTGTTAGGAAACTCCTGGTTTACAGGCCACACCTGGCCTGGGAGTCAAATTTTTGCTGGCTTGTGAAGTGATGTGTTGCAATCCAGCTAGAATTACAATATCCAACAAGAGGAATTGTTAACCACCTGCATTCAAAATGACTGCCAGGGTAGAGAAAATATAATACTGAGACTAGCTCAATCATCTAACCTGGAACAACCATTTCAGTAACGGGGCGGCAAGGTAGCCTAGTGGTTAGAGTGTAGAGGCGGCAGGTAGCCTAGTGGTTAGAGTGTAGAGGAGGCAGGTAGCCTAGTGGTTAGAGTGTAGGGGCGGCAGGTAGCCTAGTGGTTAGAGTGTAGAGGCGGCAGGTAGCCTAGTGGTTAGAGTGTAGAGGCGGCAGGTAGCCTAGTGGTTAGAGTGTAGAGGCGGCAGGTAGCCTAGTGGTTAGAGTGTAGAGGCGGCAGGTAGCCTAGTGGTTAGAGTGTAGAGGCGGCAGGTAGCCTAGTGGTTAGAGTGTAGAGGCGGCAGGTAGCCTAGTGGTTAGAGTGTAGAGGCGGCAGGGTAGCCTAGTGGTTAGAGTGTAGAGGTGGCAGGTAGCCTAGTGGTTAGAGTGTAGGGGGGCAGGTAGCCTAGTGGTTAGAGTGTAGGGGCGGCAGGTAGTCTAGTGGTTAGAGTGTAGAGGCGGCAGGTAGCCTAGTGGTTAGAGTGTAGAGGCGGCAGGTAGCCTAGTGGTTAGAGTGTAGAGGCGGCAGGGTAGCCTAGTGGTTAGAGTGTAGAGGCGGCAGAGTAGCCTAGTGGTTAGAGTGTAGAGGCGGCAGGGTAGCCTAGTGGTTAGAGCGTTGGACTAGTAACCGGAAGGTTGCAAGTTCAATCCCCTGAGCTGACAAGGTAAAAATGTGTTGTTCTGCCCCTGAACAGGCAGTTAACCCACTGTTCCTAGGCCGTCATTGAAAATAAGAATTTGTTCTTAACTGTCTAGTTAAATAAAATAAAGAGGAACTAGCTCACTAGCTTGAAAAACATTGTTGACAATTCCAATTAAGCTCGCCAGAGAAATTATACAGCCAACATTTATTCTATATCGACGATAACCAAACAGTTGGATCATACATATCATTTGTGAAACCATGATGTTATGTGTTGAAAGGAAGTCGCATGCAATTTCAGTTGCTTTACGTCTCTGCAAATTTGCTTGAGATAATCCCACTGCAACACGGCTCACAGAGTCCCAGCCAACTCAGCCTACTGGCTCCCAACACACTTCCTTCCTTTTTTTTCCCTCAAATGCTGATCATTTTTTATTGGGGAAAAATATTATGGGGGATGTTTTAGTCACTCAAAAGGCTTTTTTCACATGGGAATCAGAATGACTCTTAATGTGAGTTTGAAGCAGCAGCAGAGGAGTAAATTGAAGCCAAACTCAGAATGAACTCAAGACAACACGGACCTGAGGGAGAAACAAGGATCAAATGAATACCGCTCACTCTCTCTTTCTGTGTGAAAGGTTCCTCTCTCCCTCTCTCTAACCCTCTCTCCTCTCCCCCGTCCTCCTCTCTCTCTGTTCCTCCTCTCTCTCCCTCGTCCTCCACTCTGTCCCCCGTCCTCCTCTGTCCCCCATCCTCCTCTCTCTCTCTTCCTCCTCTCTCTCCCTCGTCCTCCTCTCTGTCCCCCGTCCTCCTCTGTCCCCCATCCTCCTCTCTCTCTCTTCCTCCTCTCTGTCCCCCGTCCTCCTCTGTCCCCCATCCTCCTCTCTCTCTTCCTCCTCTCTCTCCCTCGTCCTCCTCTCTGTCCCCCGTCCTCCTCTGTCCCCCATCCTCCTCTCTCTCTCTTCCTCCTCTCTCTCCCCATCCTCCTCTCTCTCCCTCGTCCTCCACTCTGTCCCTCGTCCTCCTCTGTCCCCCATCCTCCTCTCTCTCTCTGTTCCTCCTCTCTCTCCCTCGTCCTCCACTCTGTCCCCCGTCCTCCTCTGTCCCCCCTCCTCCTCTCTCTCTCTCCCTCGTCCTCCACTCTGTCCCCCGTCCTCCTCTGTCCCCCATCCTCCTCTCTCTCTCTTCCTCCTCTCTCTCCCCATCCTCCTCTCTCTCTCTTCCTCCTCTCTCTCCCCATCCTCCTCTCTCTCTCTTCCTCCTCTCTCTCCCTCAAACCCAACCTTCTCTCCCAAAACTCCCAACATAAAAAAAATACTACATACTGTAGAATACTGTACAATAATATTGTTACTGTAATTTAATTATGCAAATGTTCTTTCATTAATTGAAAACCCATAATCTATTTTATGAGAATTTGTAAGATTCTTGTTTGCATAAAATAGACGGAGACCAGTCTTTTTAATAATAGGTAACAGAATTTATTCTCGGAGCGAGCTCCCACTTAACCACGAACAACAGTTTATATACAATAACATGACGTCATTTCATTGCTTTAACAGAATCCCCTCCTCTCGACCGGGACAAAGTGAGGTGAAAAGTTCATTCTAACTTACTAACACACTCCCAGGTAACTTTTGACCCCTCAACATTATCAATCACCATAACAGAAAACCTAGGAATGCACTCAATGTCTTATCTAAAAAACCCAGAGCTCAGTTCCGTAGGTTCGACCATAGGCTAACGACCTTATTTGTTTTCACAGTCCACAACCCATTCGTTTCTTCCTAGTTGGAATGGTGTTCATTAACTTTAATTACTCCTTGTCCGTGTCACACAATCCCATCGTATGAACTCATATTGTTAATCAGATATAATAAAACAGAGTATAAGTTTACTTAGTTACAATTCTATTTAAAATGGGGATATTGATTATTCATTTATTCCTAATAATTCTAACAACTATACAACACACTGTAGTATCCCTTGATCATGTACTGATTAGAATGTTTCATACCTACTTTACAGTAAATACTATAGTCATGTCTGTAAAAACACTACAGTACATACTAGTGATGCCTGTATAAACACTACAGTAAATACTAGTCATGCCTGTATAAACACTACAGTAAACACTACAGTAAATACTACAGTAAATACTACAGTCATGTCTGCAAAAACACTACAGTAAATACTACAGTCATGTCTGTAAAAACACCACAATAAACACTACAGTAAATACTACAGTAAATACTATAGTCATGTCTGTAAAAACACCACAATAAACACTACAGTAAATACTACAGTAAATACTATAGTCATGTCTGTAAAAACACTACAGTAAACACTACAGTAAATACTATAGTCATGTCTGTAAAAACACCACAATAAACACTACAGTAAATACTACAGTAAATACTATAGTCATGTCTGTAAAAACACTACAGTAAACACTACAGTAAATACTATAGTCATGTCTGTAAAACACTACAGTAAACACTACAGTAAATACTATAGTCATGTCTGTAAAAACACCACAATAAACACTACAGTAAACACTACAGTAAATACTATAGTCATGTCTGTAAAAACACCACAATAAACACTACAGTAAATACTACAGTAAATACTATAGTCATGTCTGTAAAAACACTACAGTAAACACTACAGTAAATACTATAGTCATGTCTGCAAAAACACTACAGTAAATACTACAGTAAATACTACAGTAAATACTATAGTCATGTCTGCAAAAACACTACAGTAAATACTATAGTCATGTCTGTAAAAACACCACAATAAACACTACAGTAAATACTATAGTCATGTCTGCAAAAAAACTACAGTAAATACTACAGTAAATACTACAGTAAATACTACAGTAAATACTATAGTCATGTCTGCAAAAACACTACAGTAAATACTACAGTAAATACTACAGTAAACACTACAGTAAATACTATAGTCATGTCTGCAAAAACACTACAGTAAATACTACAGTAAATACTACAGTAAATACTATAGTCATGTCTGTAAAAACACTACAGTAAATACTACAGTAAATACTATAGTCATGTCTGTAAAAACACTACAGTAAATACTACAGTAAATACTATAGTCATGTCTGTAAAAACACCACAATAAATACTACAGTAAATACTACAGTAAATACTATAGTAAATACTATAGTCATGTCTGTAAAAACACTACAATAAATACTACAGTAAATACTACAGTAAATACTATAGTAAATACTATAGTCATGTCTGTAAAAACACCACAATAAATACTACAGTAAATACTACAGTAAATACTATAGTCATGTCTGTAAAAACACTACAATAAACACTACAGTAAATACTATAGTCATGTCTGTATAAACACTACAGTAAATACTATAGTAAATACTAGACACGTCTGTAAAAACATTACAGTAAATACTACAGTAAATACTACACATCTGTAAAAACACTACAGTAAACACTACAGTAAATACTACAGTAAATACTACAGTAAATACTAGACACATCTGTAAAAACACTACAGTAAACACTACAGTAAATACTACAGTAAATACTACAGTAAATACTACAGTAAACACTACAGTAAATACTACAGTAAATACTACAGTAAATACTAGACACATCTGTAAAAACACTACAGTAAACACTACAGTAAATACTACAGTAAATACTACAGTAAATACTACAGTAAACACTACAGTAAATACTACAGTAAATACTACAGTAAATACTAGACACATCTGTAAAAACACTACAGTAAACACTACAGTAAATACTACAGTAAATACTACAGTAAATACTACAGTAAACACTACAGTAAATACTACATTCATGTCTGTAAAAACACTACAGTAAATACTACAGTCATGGCTGTAAAAACACTACAGTAAATTCTACAGTCATGTCAGTCTCCCCCAACTACCCCTATACGCAGCCCACCTCCCAAATCTCCCACCTCTCCCCCATCTGCCCATAAACCAAGCCCATCTCCTGGGGCCATGCAACTAGTTCAGTTACACAAAGTAGAAGAAGACCTTACTGGGGGAAAGGTCTCACTCAGAGACACAAAGTGCGATATCGCCTGTCCTTGTCTTGGTGGAAATATATGTTGATAAACATCCACAGGCTACACAAAAACCTAGTTCATTAAATGGTTCAGTGTATAAATATCAACACTAACAGTCTTCATCTAAATACAGGACGTTGCATATGTAATGTAAATGTAAATAACCCAGAACAAATCCAGCATCACCATTGCGAAACCACTGGAGCTCGTTCTGTCTTCCTCTCAACCAACCACGTGAATATCCACTTCCTTTATATTATTATCATCTTCTAAAGAGCATATTTAACTGAGAAAATAACATACACAACCAAAAGGCTCATTCCGTTACGAGTCCGTCCTTCAGCAGGTTCAGAAACTCTCTTGGGGAACAACGTTGAGAGAAGAACGCTGTAAACCTTCGCGGCATCATTTCGACCTAATTGTGAGTTAAAATATCGAATCAAATTGTATTTGTCACATGCTTCGTAAAAAAAACAACAGGTGTAGACTAACAGTGAAATGTTTACTTTCAATGCAGAGAGAAAGAAAATAGAGAAATAATTGCAAATGAATAACACCTAATAATAAAAGTTATAATAAATAAAAACAATGAGGAGTGATAACTTGGAAGTAGAAAGAGAAATAGAGATGCCCTACCTTGGACTTCAAGCATGATGAAAACACAGTGTTACTCCGAACACAGACAGAGGA
This sequence comes from Oncorhynchus mykiss, assembly GCF_057628025.1. Classification (NCBI taxonomy): domain Eukaryota; kingdom Metazoa; phylum Chordata; class Actinopteri; order Salmoniformes; family Salmonidae; genus Oncorhynchus; species Oncorhynchus mykiss. Next base: position 3,663,413 of record NC_143031.1, on the reverse strand, counting down.
AGCAAAAGGAGAGAGAGCGGCACCTTGAATGGGAAAGCGAGCCGGAGCACGCAGTACACTACACATTCTACCAAGCGCTCATAGGAGGGAGGGCTGCTTACGTAACCATGACAGCACCAGTGGCGGTGTTTTACAGTGTGGGGAGGGGGGAGGGGGGCTGTGTTTCCCATAGCAATAAAGCCCTTTGAATTGAATTGAGCGAGAGACGGAGGAGCAACCTCAAGAGAGAGAGAGTGAGTTGTCGAGAGCGAGCATTATTACCATGATACATCTGGCATCATGACACATCTGGCATCATGACACATCTGGCATCATGATACATCTGGCATCATGACACATCTGGCATTATTAACATGATACATCTGGCATCATGATACATCTGGCATTATTAACATTATTTATCTGGCATCATGATACATCTGGCATCATGATACATCTGGCATTATTAACATGATACATCTGGCGTCATGATACATCTGGCATTATTAATATGATACATCTGGCATCATGATACATCTGTCATTATTAATATGATACATCTGGCATCATTAATATGATACATCTGGCATTATTAACATGTTACATCTGGCATTATTAAAATGATACATCTGGCATCATGATACATCTGTCATTATTAATATGATACATCTGGCATTATTAATATGATACATCTGGCATCATGATACATCTGGCATCATTAATATGATACATCTGGCATCATGATACATATGGCATCATGACACATCTGGCATTATGATATATCTGGCATTATTAACATGATACATCTGGCATCATGATACATCTGGCATTATTAACATGATACATCTGGCATTATTAACATGATACATCTGCAATCTGGCATCATGATACATCTGGCATTATTAATATGATACATCTGGCATTATTGATATGATACATGTGGCATCATTAATATGATACTTCTGGCATTATTAACATGATACATCTGCAATCTGGCATCATGATACATCTGGCATTATTAATATGATACATCTGGCATTATTAATATGATACATGTGGCATCATTAATATGATACTTCTGGCATTATTAACATGATACATCTGCAATCTGGCATCATGGTACATCTGGCATTATTAATATGATACATCTGGCATTATTAACATGATACATCTGGCATCATTAATATGATAAATCTGGCATTATTAATATGATACATGTGGCATCAATAATATGACACATCTGCCATTATTAACATGATACATCTGGCATCATGATATATCTGTCATTCTTAATATGATACATCTGGCATTATTAATAAGATACATCTGGCATCATGATACATCTGGCATCATTAATATGATACATCTGGCATCATGATACATCTGGCATTATTAATATGATACATCTGGCATTATTAATATGATACATCTGGCATCATTAATATGATACATCTGGCATCATGATACATCTGGCATTATTAATATGATACATCTGGCATCATGATACATATGGCATTATTAATATGATACATCTGGCATCATGATACATCTGGCATTATTAATATGATACATCTGGCATCATGATACATATGGCATTATTAATATGATACATCTGGCATCATGATACATCTGGCATTATTAATATGATACATCTGGCATCATGATACATCTGGCATCATTAATATGATACATCTGGCATCATGATACATCTGGCATTATTAATATGATACATCTGGCATTATTAATATGATACATCTGGCATCATTAATATGATACATCTGGCATCATGATACATCTGGCATTATTAATATGAAACATCTGGCATTATTAACATGATACATCTGGCATCATGATACATCTGGCATCATGATACATCTGGCACCATGATACATCTGGCATTATTAACATGATACATCTGGCATTATTAACATGATACATCTGGCATCATGATACATCTTGAAAGGTGACAGAGACATGGGGCTGGGGCTCTGTTCACAAACACAAACACACCCTACAGAGCCCCAGGACAACAGCACAATTAGACCCAACCAAATCATGAGAAAACAAAAAGATAATTACTTGACACATTGGAAAGAATTAACAAAAAAACAGAGCAAACTAGAATGCTATTTGGCCCTAATCCGAGAGTACACAGCGGCAGAATACCTGACCACAGTGACTGACCCAAAATTAAGGAAAGCTTTGACTATGTACAGACTCAGTGAGCATAGCCTTGCTATTGAGAAAGGCCGCCGTAGGCAGACATGGCTCTCAAGAGAAGACAGGCTATGTGCTCACTGCCCACAAAATGAGGTGGAAACTGAGCTGCACTTCCTAACCTCCTGCCCAATGTATGACCATATTAGAGAGACATATTTCCCTCAGATTACACAGATCCACAAAGAATTCGAAAACATATCCAAATTTGAAAAACTCCCATATCTACTGGGTGAAATTCCACAGTGTGCCATCACAGCAGCAAGATTTGTGACCTGTTGCCACGAGAAAAGGGCAACCAGTGAAGAACACACACCATTGTAAATACAACCCATATTTATGCTTATTTATTTTATCTTGTGTCCTTTAACCATTTGTACATTGTTAAAACACTGTATATATATATAATATGACATTTGTAATGTCTTTACTGTTTTGAAACCTCTGTATGTGTAATGTTTACTGTTAATTTTTGTTGTTTTTCACTTTATATATTAACTTTGTATGTTGTCTACCTCACTTGCTTTGGCAATGTTAACACATGTTTCCCATGCCAATAAAGCCCTTGAATTGAATTGAATTGAATTGACATGCAGTTACAGTATATTGGTGCCAGCGGTTGGTTGGTGAGTCAGTGGAGCGGCAAAACAGTTTTATATTTAGCATGGTCTCCTCTCCCACTATGAGGGCCAATGTAGGGCACAGGATTAGAGGAGGGACAATGGCTAAGGCCCAAATTACATCCTATTCCTAGTAAAGAGTAGTGCACTAAATAACGAGAGAGTAGTGCACTAAATAGAGAAGAGAGAGAGAGAAGAGAGATAGAGAGAGAGGGGGATAGAGAGAGAGGGATAGAGAGAGAGACAGATAAATAAATAGAGAAGAGAGAGAGAAGAGGGATAGAGAGAGAGCGGGATAGAGAGAGAGCGGGATAGAGAGAGAGACAGAGGGACAGAGTGAGGGATAGAGAGAGAGGCATAGAGAACGAGAGAGGCATAGAGAACGAGAGAGACATAGAGGACGAGAGAGACATAGAGAATGAGAGAGGCATAGAGGACGAGAGAGACATAGAGAACGAGAGAGACATAGAGAACGAGAGAGGCATAGATAGGGATAGAGAGAGAGAAACAGAGACAGAGACAGCGGCGTAGAGAGGGATAGAGAGAGAGAGAGAGAGAGAGAGACAGAGGGACAGAGAGAGAGAGGGACAGAGAGGGACAGAGAGAGAGAGGCATAGAGAGAGAGAGGCATAGAGAACGAGAGAGGCATAGAGAATGAGAGAGGCATAGAGAACGAGAGAGGCATAGAGAACGAGAGAGGCATAGAGAATGAGAGAGGCATAGAGAATGAGAGAGGCATAGAGAACGAGAGAGGCATAGAGAACGAGAGGCATAGAGAATGAGAGAGGCATAGAGAACGAGAGAGGCATAGATAGGGATAGATAGAGGGATAGAGAGAGAGAGAGAGAGAGAGAGAGACAGAGACAGAGACAGAGACAGAGACAGAGACAGCGGCGTAGAGAGGGATAGAGGGAGAGGGATAGAGAGAGGTGAGAGGGCAAGAAAACGAGACAGAAAGGAGAGGAGAGAATGTGTGGATGAAAGAGTTGGTTTCTCAGTATTAGTTAGGGTCAATGTGCAACATCCTCACCTCAGAACAGAACAACACAACAACACAACCATTCATGTAGAGGTGTCTGACTGTAGTCACAAATTTCATGACTTGAGACCCTCCCTACCTGATAGAAAAGAAAATAACGAGTGTGAATCTGAATGGGAAAATATAGATTTTTCATCCATATTGTAACAACCCCGGGTTTATAAGCGACCCTGGGCGCACATTATCCAGATTAGCAACTAGACATTTCTGAGGGACACTGTAAGGTCCGTGGAGAACAAGAGCACCTCCCCCCAGCTGCCCACTGCACCACTGTCACCGCCGACAAATCCACAATAATCGAAAATTTCAACAAGCATTTCTCCACGGCTGGCCATGCATCTTCTGCACATCTACCACTCCAGTGTTTTAATTGCTCAATTGTAATTATTTCACCAGCATGGCCTATTTATTGCCTTACCTCCCTAATCTCACTATATTTGCACACACTGTCTATAGATTTTTTTCTCTTGTGTTATTGACTGTACATTTGTTTATCCGATGTGTAACTCTGTGTTGTTTGTGTCGCACTGCTTTGCTTTATCTTGGCCAGGTCGCATTTGTAAATGAGAACTTGTTCTCAACTGACCTACCTGGTGTTAAATTAAGGCAAAATATATACATTGTTTTAAAGAGCGATATAACCTGTGAATGGAAAATAGGACTTGAAATATAACCTGAGAATAGAACTCAGTTCCTAGAATCTGTTACCATTCTACCTGTCTGACACCTGTCTGTAGATACCAATCAGAAGGCAGTACCCTCTGTCTCAGTGTTCCGTCAAACCACTAAACAGGAAGTCGGCTCCATATATGGTCGTTGTTTTTGTTTCCACCGCATGCTGTGTCTGCTCCTTGTTTCCACAGCAACCAGGTCTCTTTCTCCCACTCGCTCTGTTACACACACACTGACTCTCAAACAGCTGTCTCCTCTGAAACGGTTTCTGCCAATCATATTCCAGATGATGAATCGCTCCCTTCAACCTCTTCAACTATGTAGATGATCAGAACATCTCACAGAACCTACTACTCTACTACTCTACTACCCTACTACCCTATTACACTACTACTCTACTACCCTACTACCCTATTACACTACTACTCTACTACCCTACTACTCTACTACTCTACTACTCTACTACTCTACTACCCTACTACCCTATTACACTACTACTCTACTACCCTACTACTCTACTACCCTACTACTCTACTACCCTACTACTCTACTACCCTACTACTCTACTACTCTACTACCCTACTACCCTACTACTCTACTACTCTACTACTCTACTACTCTACTACTCTACTACCCTACTACCCTACTACTCTACTACCCTACTACTCTACTACTCTACTACTCTACTACTCTACTACTCTACTACCCTACTACCCTACTACTCTACTACCCTATTACACTACTACCCTACTACTCTACTACTCTACTACCCTACTACTCTACTACTCTACTACCCTACTACTCTACTACTCTACTACCCTACTACCCTACTACTCTACTACCCTACTACTCTACTACCCTACTACTCTACTACCCTACTACCCTACTACTCTACTACTCTACTACCCTACTACTCTACTACCCTATTACACTACTACCCTACTACTCTACTACTCTACTACCCTACTACTCTACTACTCTACTACCCTACTACTCTACTACTCTACTACCCTACTACCCTACTACTCTACTAACCTACTACTCTACTACCCTACTACCCTACTACCCTACTACTCTACTACTCTACTACCCTACTACCCTACTACCCTACTACTCTACTACCCTACTACTCTACTACCCTACTACCCTACTACTCTACTACCCTACTACCCTACTACTCTACTACTCTACTACCCTACTACCCTACTACCCTACTACCCTACTACTCTACTACCCTACTACTCTACTACTCTACTACCCTACTACCCTACTACTCTACTACTCTACTACCCTACTACACTACTACCCTACTACTCTACTACTCTACTACCCTACTACCCTACTACCCTACTACCCTACTACTCTACTACCCTACTACTCTACTACTCTACTACCCTATTACACTACTACTCTACTACTCTACTACCCTACTACCCTACTACCCTACTACTCTACTACTCTACTACCCTACTACCCTACTACCCTACTACTCTACTACTCTACTACCCTACTACACTACTACTCTACTACTCTACTACTCTACTACTCTACTACCCTACTACCCTACTACTCTACTACCCTACTACTCTACTACTCTACTACCCTACTACTCTACTACCCTACTACCCTACTACTCTACTACCCTACTACCCTATTACACTACTACCCTACTACCCTACTACTCTACTACCCTACTACTCTACTACCCTACTACTCTACTACTCTACTACCCTACTACTCTACTACTCTACTACCCTACTACTCTACTACTCTACTACCCTACTACTCTACTACCCTACTACCCTATTACACTACTACCCTACTACTCTACTACTCTACTACTCTACTACCCTACTACTCTACTACCCTACTACCCTACTACTCTACTACCCTACTACCCTACTACTCTACTACTCTACTACCCTACTACCCTACTACCCTACTACCCTACTACTCTACTACCCTACTACTCTACTACTCTACTACCCTACTACCCTACTACTCTACTACTCTACTACCCTACTACACTACTACCCTACTACTCTACTACTCTACTACCCTACTACCCTACTACCCTACTACCCTACTACTCTACTACCCTACTACTCTACTACTCTACTACCCTATTACACTACTACTCTACTACTCTACTACCCTACTACCCTACTACCCTACTACTCTACTACTCTACTACCCTACTACCCTACTACCCTACTACTCTACTACTCTACTACCCTACTACACTACTACTCTACTACTCTACTACTCTACTACTCTACTACCCTACTACCCTACTACTCTACTACCCTACTACTCTACTACTCTACTACCCTACTACTCTACTACCCTACTACCCTACTACTCTACTACCCTACTACCCTATTACACTACTACCCTACTACCCTACTACTCTACTACCCTACTACTCTACTACCCTACTACTCTACTACTCTACTACCCTACTACTCTACTACTCTACTACCCTACTACTCTACTACTCTACTACCCTACTACTCTACTACCCTACTACCCTATTACACTACTACCCTACTACTCTACTACCCTACTACTCTACTACCCTACTACTCTACTACCCTACTACCCTACTACTCTACTACCCTACTACTCTACTACCCTACTACCCTACTACTCTACTACCCTACTACTCTACTACTCTACTACTCTACTACCCTACTACCCTACTACCCTACTACTCTACTACCCTACTACCCTACTACCCTACTACTCTACTACTCTACTACCCTACTACTCTACTACTCTACTACCCTACTACTCTACTACTCTACTACCCTACTACCCTACTACCCTACTACTCTACTACTCTACTACCCTACTACTCTACTACCCTACTACTCTACTACCCTACTACCCTATTACACTACTACTCTACTACTCTACTACTCTACTACTCTACTACCCTACTACCCTACTACTCTACTACCCTACTACTCTACTACCCTACTACCCTACTACTCTACTACCCTACTACTCTACTACTCTACTACTCTACTACCCTACTACTCTACTACTCTACTACCCTACTACTCTACTACCCTACTACTCTACTACTCTACTACCCTACTACTCTACTACTCTACTACCCTACTACCCTACTACCCTACTACCCTACTACCCTACAACCCTACTACTCTACTACTCTACTACCCTACTACCCTACTACTCTACTACCCTACTACTCTACTACCCTACTACTCTACTACTCTACTACCCTACTACTCTACTACCCTACTACTCTACTACTCTACTACCCTACTACTCTACTACTCTACTACCCTACTACCCTACTACCCTACTACCCTACTACTCTACTACCCTACTACTCTACTACCCTACTACTCTACTACCCTACTACTCTACTACCCTACTACCCTACTACTCTACTACCCTACTACCCTACTACTCTACTACTCTACTACCCTACTACCCTACTACTCTACTACCCTACTACCCTATTACACTACTACTCTACTACTCTACTACCCTACTACCCTACTACTCTACTACTCTACTACTCTACTACCCTACTACCCTACTACCCTACTACTCTACTACCCTACTACTCTACTACTCTACTACCCTACTACCCTACTACCCTACTACTCTACTACCCTACTACCCTACTACTCTACTACCCTACTACTCTACTACTCTACTACTCTACTACCCTACTACCCTACTACTCTACTACCCTATTACACTACTACCCTACTACCCTACTACTCTACTACTCTACTACCCTACTACTCTACTACTCTACTACCCTACTACTCTACTACCCTACTACTCTACTACCCTACTACCCTACTACTCTACTACCCTACTACCCTACTACTCTACTACTCTACTACCCTACTACCCTACTACTCTACTACTCTACTACCCTACTACCCTACTACTCTACTACTCTACTACCCTACTACCCTACTACTCTACTACCCTACTACCCTACTACTCTACTACCCTACTACTCTACTACCCTACTACTCTACTACTCTACTACCCTATTACACTACTACTCTACTACCCTACTACCCTACTACTCTACTACTCTACTACCCTACTACCCTACTACTCTACTACTCTACTACCCTACTACCCTATTACATTACTACTCTACTACCCTACTACTCTACTACCCTACTACCCTATTACCCTACTACTCTACTACCCTACTACTCTACTACTCTACTACCCTACTACCCTACTACTCTACTACCCTACTACTCTACTACTCTACTACTCTACTACCCTACTACCCTACTACTCTACTACCCTATTACACTTCTACTCTACTACCCTACTACCCTACTACTCTACTACTCTACTACTCTACTACCCTACTACCCTACTACTCTACTACCCTACTACCCTACTACTCTACTACCCTACTACCCTACTACTCTACTACCCTACTACTCTACTACCCTACTACTCTACTACCCTACTACTCTACTACTCTACTACCCTACTACTCTACTACCCTACTACCCTATTACACTACTACTCTACTACTCTACTACTCTACTACTCTACTACCCTACTACTCTACTACTCTACTACCCTACTACCCTACTACTCTACTACCCTATTACACTTCTACTCTACTACCCTACTACCCTACTACTCTACTACTCTACTACTCTACTACCCTACTACCCTACTACTCTACTACCCTACTACCCTACTACTCTACTACCCTACTACCCTACTACTCTACTACTCTACTACCCTACTACTCTACTACCCTACTACCCTATTACACTACTACTCTACTACCCTACTACCCTACTACTCTACTACCCTACTACTCTACTACCCTACTACTCTACTACCCTACTACTCTACTACTCTACTACCCTACTACTCTACTACCCTATTACCCTACTACTCTACTACCCTACTACCCTATTACACTACTACTCTACTACCCTACTACTCTACTACCCTACTACCCTACTACTCTACTACTCTACTACCCTACTACCCTACTACCCTACTACCCTATTACACTACTACTCTACTACCCTACTACTCTACTACCCTACTACCCTACTACTCTACTACCCTACTACCCTACTACTCTACTACTCTACTACCCCACTCTACTAATCTACTACTCTACTACCCTACTACTCTACTACCCTACTACTCTACTACCCTACTACTCTACTACTCTACTACCCTACTACTCTACTACCCTACTACTCTACTACCCTACAACCCTACTACCCTACTACTCTACTACTCTACTACTCTACTACTCTACTACCCCACTACTCTACTAATCTACTACTCTACTACCCTACTACCCTACTACTCTACTACTCTACTACCCTACTACTCTACTACCCTACTACCCTACTACTCTACTACTCTACTACCCTACTACTCTACTACTCTACTACTCTACTACTCTACTACCCTACTACTCTACTACTCTACTACCCTACTACCCTACTACTCTACTACCCTACTACTCTACTACTCTACTACTCTACTACCCTACTACCCTACTACTCTACTACTCTACTACCCTACTACTCTACTACTCTACTACCCTACTAAGCTTCTCGTTCTTAACTTGAAACAGCTGAAACAACAATATTTTTGTTCATGGAAAATACATTTCACAGTGGTTGAGATGGTACAATGATTCTCTACACTATACCACATTATTTAGTCACATAAACTCAAGACAATTTTAGTTTTAGCAACCAGGAAATGGAAGAGTGATTTCTGCATAGTTCATCTTTAATTCTCACTCATCCACACTAAGACACATCAACTAAGGCTCTTTGTCCACTGAGGAGAACATGTTAAGGTTCAGCTAGGTTCAGGTAGGTTCAGGTAGTTCAGCTAGGTTCAGGTAGTTCAGCTAGGTTCAGCTAGGTTCAGATAGTTCAGCTAGGTTCAGCTAGGTTCAGGTAGTTCAGGTAGTTCAGCTAGGTTCAGCTAGGTTCAGGTAGTTCAGGTAGTTCAGCTAGGTTCAGCTAGGTTCAGGTAGTTCAGCTAGGTTCAGGTAGTTCAGCTAGGTTCAGCTAGGTTCAGGTAGTTAAGGTATTTCAGCTAGGTTCAGCTAGGTTCAGGTAGTTCAGGTAGTTCAGCTAGGTTCAGCTAGGTTCAGGTAGTTCAGCTAGGTTCAGCTAGATTCAGGTAGGTTCAGCTAGGTTCAGCTATGTTCAGGTAGTTCAGCTAGGTTCAGCTAGATTCAGGTAGGTTCAGCTAGGTTCAGCTAGGTTCAGCTAGGTTCAGATGGTTCAGCTAGGTTCAGCTAGGTTCGGGTAGTTCAGCTAGGTTCAGCTAGGTTCGGGTAGTTCAGCTAGGTTCAGCTAGGTTCGGGTAGTTCAGCTAGGTTCAGTTAGATTCAGGTAGGTTCAGCTAGGTTCAGTTAGGTTCAGGTAGGTTCAGCTAGGTTCAGGTAGGTTCAGCTGGGTTCAGCTAGATTCAGGTAGGTTCAGCTAGGTTCAGCTAGTTCAGCTAGGTTCAGCTAGGTTCAGGTAGGTTCAGGTGGTTCAGATAGGTTCAGGTAGGTTCAAGTAAGTTCAGGTAGGTCAGCTAGGTTCAGGTAGTTCAGCTAGGTACAGTTAGGTTCAATTAGGTTCAGTTAGGTTCAGGTAGTTCAACTAGGTTCAGCTAGGATCAGCTAGGTTCAGGTAGGCTCAGCTAGGTTCAGCTAGGTTCAGGTAGTTCAGCTAGGTTCAGGTAGTTCAATGAATTTCCATCTGGACTGCCCCTGTTTGAAGCATTTACTGATAACAAAACAAATTAGAGTCACATGAACAAAACAGAGGGTGTGTGTGTGTGTGTGTGTGTGTTTGTATGTGTGTTCCAGTCTTACCGGAGCCTGCGGGGGACTTGCTGCCTCTTGACAGGCCCATGGAGCGCGGAGAACCACGGCTGGTCACAGGGGCGGACATTTTACCAAAGACCACGGACTTCATCACACGACACTCTGGAACAGCAGGAGAAGAGAAAAAGATGATCGAGACTAGTATTAGTTACCCTTCAGTGCCTTGATCAAGGGGCACAATGGCAGCAGATAGATTCTGCTTACCCTCCTGCATTGTCATTTCCTTTAATGTGATTCACCCACCAGACCTGGGATTCGAACCAGCTAATCTCAGGTCTGTCTCTTTAACCTCTAACAAGAGAGACTCTCCCTTCATGTCATCAGTCTACCCTGCACCCAAAACATGTATTCAATGAAATGATGTCTGACTAACCAAGATTCTCTATGTTCGATTAACCTAGCTGTCACGTTCTGACCTTCATTACGTCTAATTAACCTAGCTTCATTATGTCTAATTAACCAACCTTCATTACGTCTAATTAACCTAGCTTCATTATGTCTAATTAACCAAGCTTCAATATGTCTAATTAACCAACCTTCATTATGTCTAATTAACCTAGCTTCATTATGTCTAATTAACCTAGCTTCATTATGTCTAATTAACCAACCTTCATTATGTCTAATTAACCAATCTTCATTACGTTTAATTAACCAACCTTCATTATGTCTAATTAACCAACCTTCATTACGTCTAATTAACCAACCTTCATTATGTCTAATTAACCAACCTTCATTACGTCTAATTAACCAAGCTTCATTATGTCTAATTAACCAACCTTCATTACGTCTAATTAACCTAGCTTCATTATGTCTAATTAACCAAGCTTCAATATGTCTAACTTCTTGAATCTACTTGAGACGCACATGTCCCAAGTAGGCACCTGGAAATGCAAATGCGCTACGCTAAATGCTAAATGTACTCGTTAAAACTCAAACCTTGATCAAAATTCACAAGCAGGGTATTAAATTAAAGCTACACTCGTTGTGAACCTAGCCAGCAAGTCAGATTTTTAAAATGCTTTTCGGCGAAAGCATCAGAAGCTATTATCTGATAGCATGCACCCCCCAAAATGCCAGCTCGACACGTAAACAACAGATTTTGCGATAGACGGCGCTACCCAAAACGCAGAAATAAAATATAAAACATTCATTACCTTAGACGAGCTTCTTTCTTGGCACTCCTATATGCCCCATAAACATCACTATTGGGTCTTTTTTTCGTTTAAATCGGTCCATATATACCCAAAATAGCTTTGTATTGAAGTAGTGTCATTCAGAAAAATTCATCGTTTTTAAACGCTGCGTAATTTTTTAAAATTAAAAAAGTCGACGATAAACTTTCACAAAACACTTCGAAATCCTTTTGTAATCCAACTTTAGGTATTAGTAAACGTTTATAATCTATCAAAACGATTACAGGGCGATGTCTCTTCAATAGGTCCTCACTTCAAAAACAATGCAATCTGATCTCTCCTTGAACTGCATCCGGGTGAAGACTTGAAAACTTGGGGTCAGACAGATGGATTTTCCAACAATTAATTCGATTGAAAATTAGTACAATGGCGCCATCGTGCGGAATTTGTATGAAGTGCAGGCAAATTTCCATTAAATTCTGTTGTCCTTTAACAACTGGTGGAAGTGACTTATGGAAATTATTTTTTGCTTTCAGAGAGCAGTTTTTCTTGCGTTTTTCAATGAAACACACGCTCTGTTATAGTCACAGCCGTGATTTAACCAGTTTTATAAACTTCAGAGTGTTTTCTATCCACACATACTAATCATATGCATATACTATATTCCTGGCATGAGTAGCAGGACGCTGAAAAGTTGCGCGATTTTTAACAGAATTTTCAAAAAAGGGGGGGGTAGATCTAACAGGCTAATTAACCAACCTTCATTATGTCTAATTAACCAACCTTCATTACGTCTAATTAACCTAGCTTCATTATGTCTAATTAACCAACCTTCATTACGTCTAATTAACCTAGCTTCATTATGTCTAATTAACCAAGCTTCAATATGTCTAATTAACCAACCTTCATTATGTCTAATTAACCAACCTTCATTACGTCTAATTAACCTAGCTTCATTATGTCTAATTAACCAAGCTTCAATATGTCTAATTAACCAACCTTCATTATGTCTAATTAACCAACCTTCATTACGTCTAATTCACCAACCATTACGTTTAATTAACCAACCTTCATCTATGAGTCTCTTCACACTTACTACACTTTTCCGTTGTTTTGATAAGTTTGTATGTGAATTAGAGTGTGTAGGGTGAATACGTGGTCTGTCGCATGGTGTCTTGGTAAAAATCCCATTTGACATTTATTCAGTACATTATTTTCACTGAGGAAATGTAACAGTCTGCTGTTAATGATAATGCAGAGGATTTCCCCAAGGTTGCTGTTGACGAATATCCCACGGTAGTTATTCAGGTCAAATTTGTCTCCACTTTTGTGGAATGGGGTGATCAGGCTTTGGTTCCAAATATTAGGGAAGATGCCAGAGCTGAGGATGATGTTAAATAGTGTCATCTATATTTTATCATTTCATCTAGTATACCGTCAACACCACGTGCCTTTTTAGGTTGGAAGGTTTGTATTTTGTCCTGTAGTTCATTCAAGGTAATCAGATAATCCAGTGGGTTCTGGTAGTCTTTAATAGATGATTCTAAGATTTGTATTTGATCATGTTTATGTTTTTGCTGTTTGTTATAGGGCCAATCAGATTGGAGAAGTGGTTTAACCATGCATCTCCGTTTTTGCTGTTTGTTATAGGGCCAATCAGATTGGAGAAGTGGTTTACCCATACATCTCCGTTTTTGCTGTTTGTTATAGGGCCAATCAGATTGGAGAAGTGGTTTACCCATACATCTCCATTTTGGAAAGGTCATTCTTTGTGTTTGTAACGGTCGTCATCTGAAGGAGATGAGGACCAAAGTGCAGCGTGTTAAGTGTTCATATCTTTTAATTAAGTAACTGAACAAAACAATAAACGACCAACGAACAGTCCCGTGAATGACAAAAAAAAACACTAAACAGGAAAATAAACACCCACGAAACACAAGTGGGAAATCAGAAGCAGCTAACGACACCTGCCTGCCAGGCCTAACACAACATAGAAAACGGAACATAGACAACCCACCCAACTCACGCCCTGACCATACTAAAACAAAGACATAACAAAATAACTAAGGTCAGAACGTGACAGTGTTGTTGTTTGTTTAGTGTTTTCCAATTTTCCCAGAAGTGGTTAGAGTCTATGGATTCTTCAATTACATTGAGCTGATTTCTGATGTGCTGTTCCTTCTATTTCCGTAGTGTATTTCTGTATTGTTTTAGTGATTCACCATAGTGAAGGCGTAGACTCAGGTTTTCTGGGTCTCTATGTTTTTGGTTGGACAGGTTTCTCAATTTCTTTCTTATTTTTTTGCATTCTTCATCAAACCATTTGTCATGTTAATTTTCTTAGGTTGTCTGCTTTACATTTTTAGATTTTATTGGGAAGCTGAGAGGTCAAATATACGGTTTAGGTTTTCTACTGCCAAGTTTACACCTTCACTGTTACAGTGAAACGTTTTGTCCAGGAAGTTGTCTAAAAGGGATTGAATTTGTTGTTCACTAATTGTGCTGAGGGTGTCAGGTTCTTGTCCGGTTCTGGCATTTAGGTCGCCACAGACTAGTACATGTCCCTGTGCCTGAATATGATTGATTTCCCCCTCCAGGATGGAGAAGCTGTCTTCATTAAAGTATGGGGATTCTAGTGGGGGGATATAGGTAGCACACAGGAGGACATTTTTCTCTGTTGAGATCATTTCCTTTTGAATTTCTAGCCAATTGTAGAATGTTCCAGTTTTGATGAATTTAGTAGAGTGAGTTAGGTCTGCTCTATACCAAATTAGCATACCCCCTGAGTCCCTTCCCTTTTTCACACCTGGTAGTTTGGTGGATGGGACACAACTGGTATATTGGTGGATGGGACACACCTGGTATATTGGTCGATGGAACACACCTGGTATATTGGTGTATGGGACTAGGTAGGACAGTTTGGGAGCTACAGAACCTCTGAATTCAGACTTATATCTTTTAATCAACTGTACAGAAGGGACACGGAAAAGCACAGAGGGAGTTACACTCTACGCACTTAGAGACAATACAATGACAATACAATAACACACATGGGGGGCCGAGAGAAGTGAAGTGGCAGTCAGGCTTTTGTCCTGACTCCTACACACTATGAGATGGATCAGGAGGGGATGTCAGCTAGTGTCACATCATCACTTCTCCCCACTGAGAGAGACAGAGAGAGAGAGACAGAGAGAGAGACAAGGAGAGAGACAGAGAGAGAGACAGAGAGAGACAGAGAGAGAGAGACAGAGAGAGAGAGAGAGACAGAGAGAGAGAGACAGAGAGAGACAAGGAGAGAGACAGAGAGAGAGACAGAGAGAGAGACAAGGAGAGAGACAGAGAGAGAGACAGAGAGAGACACAGAGAGAGAGACAGAGAGAGAGAGAGAGACAGAGAGAGAGAGACAGAGAGAGACAAGGAGAGAGACAGAGAGAGAGACAGAGAGAGAGAGACAAGGAGAGAGACAGAGAGAGAGACAGAGAGAGACAGAGAGAGAGAGACAAGGAGAGAGACAGAGAGAGAGACAGAGAGAGACAGAGAGAGAGAGAGACAGAGAGAGAGAGAGAGAAAGGTCATGAGGAAATTAGCTCCGGCATTTTTCAGCATGTTCTTAAAAAATATATAGCTGTATAGTTTGATAAACTCTACAACATAACCCTCACTCCAAATCAACACTCAAAACCTACCGCCTGATTTTGGATGGAGAATCACCTGGAAGGTTTACAAATACTCAAGATTATTATTCCAACGCTACACAGCAAACGCTCTGGAAAACAACAGAGACACTTGACACGCCATCCAACCTGGAACTGAGTGAGTAATGTTTAGCCTGAAGCTATATTTTATTTCCAAAAGACAAGAAGAAAAATACATTATAAGAACTGAATGCTATATTAAAGGTTGCCAAGCTTGATACAACTTGAATTAGTTGTGAGAGGTGTCAAAGCCCTTTAGCCCAAAAACGGCAGGAGAGTCGCACAGTCTACCCCAACCAAATGGAGAGGCCTTAGAAGCTGCTGTTCAGAGGTAATTCAAATAGATGTAACAGTTACCCGCGTAAGAATGACAAGACAGGAAAAGAGCACAAAATGAAGCTCCTTTTGGAAAATCAAGAAACACTTTTTGCTGACTATTATAAAAATGGGAACAACAGCAACCTCATCTTCCACCTCTTCCACACAAACCATCCCCTGGTATGGCACAGTGCTATATTAACACACTACCCCTCTGTTAAGAGGGGGGGGGGGGGGGGTGTTACCGAGGGGGTGGAAACTCAGGACACTAGACAACGAGGACTCTGAGTCAGCTAATATAAACCTCTATAAGTCCGGAACAGTGATGGTACAGGGTAACCCCAAACAGTTTCAGCTGGACTTTCACCTAATCAAAGATTTAGCCCAGCAGGAGAAGCTCTCCCTTGATAAAGATACCCCCACCCCGAGCGGGTCAAACCAGACCTCTTCATTATATAACCCCACAGACGAGCCATCCCGAGCGGGTCAGACCAGACCTCTTCATTATATAACCCCACAGATGAACAACCCCCAGCGGACAGTCAACCTCCCAGCACAGAGTACTACTCCCTCATTGAAATGAAGGACAAATTCACCCAGCTGGAGGTAAGGCAGGTGGAGCTGGAACAGCAGGTGATTACACTCCAGTCAGCACAGACCCAGACAACAGTCCAGCACAACAACACCCCCTTAACCAGACCCGGAGAGCTGGAGGTGGACAGAGACATATCTGCACTCTGGACAGTGGTGAGACAACTACAACAGGAGAAAGAGCAGGAGGTGTCACGCTCTGATCTGTTTCACCTGTCCTTGTGATTGTCTCCACCCCATCCAGGTGTCGCTGATTTCCCCCAGTGTATTTATCCCTGTTTCCTGTCTCTCTGTACCAGTGTATTTATCCCTGTGTTTCCTGTCTCTCTGTACCAGTGTATTTATCCCTGTGTTTCCTGTCTCTCTGTACCAGTGTATTTATCCCTGTGTTTCCTGTCTCTCTGTACCAGTGTATTTATCCCTGTGTTTCCTGTCTCTCTGTACCAGTGTATTTATCCCTGTGTTTCCTGTCTCTCTGTGCCAGTGTATTTATCCCTGTGTTTCCTGTCTCCCTGTACCAGTGTATTTATCCCTGTGTTTCCTGTCTCTCTGTACCAGTGTATTTATCCCTGTGTTTCCTGTCTCTCTGTACCAGTGTATTTATCCCTGTGTTTCCTGTCTCTCTGTACCAGTGTATTTATCCCTGTGTTTCCTGTCTCTCTGTACCAGTGTATTTATCCCTGTGTTTCCTGTCTCTCTGTACCAGTGTATTTATCCCTGTGTTTCCTGTCTCTCTGTACCAGTGTATTTATCCCTGTGTTTCCTGTCTCTCTGTACCAGTGTATTTATCCCTGTGTTTCCTGTCTCTCTGTACCAGTGTATTTATCCCTGTGTTTCCTGTCTCTCTGTACCAGTGTATTTATCCCTGTGTTTCCTGTCTCTCTGTACCAGTGTATTTATCCCTGTGTTTCCTGTCTCTCTGTACCAGTGTATTTATCCCTGTGTTTCCTGTCTCTCTGTGCCAGTGTATTTATCCCTGTGTTTCCTGTCTCCCTGTACCAGTGTATTTATCCCTGTGTTTCCTGGCTCTCTGTACCAGTGTATTTATCCCTGTGTTTCCTGTCTCTCTGTACCAGTGTATTTATCCCTGTGTTTCCTGTCTCTCTGTACCAGTGTATTTATCCCTGTGTTTCCTGTCTCTCTGTACCAGTGTATTTATCCCTGTGTTTCCTGTCTCTCTGTACCAGTGTATTTATCCCTGTGTTTCCTGTCTCTCTGTACCAGTGTATTTATCCCTGTGTTTCCTGTCTCTCTGTACCAGTGTATTTATCCCTGTGTTTCCTGTCTCTCTGTACCAGTGTATTTATCCCTGTGTTTCCTGTCTCTCTGTGCCAGTGTATTTATCCCTGTGTTTCCTGTCTCTCTGTACCAGTGTATTTATCCCTGTGTTTCCTGTCTCTCTGTGCCAGTGTATTTATCCCTGTGTTTCCTGTCTCTCTGTGCCAGTGTATTTATCCCTGTGTTTCCTGTCTCTGTACCAGTGTATTTATCCCTGTGTTTCCTGTCTCTCTGTGCCAGTGTATTTATCCCTGTGTTTCCTGTCTCTCTGTGCCAGTGTATTTATCCCTGTGTTTCCTGTCTCTCTGTGCCAGTGTATTTATCCCTGTGTTTCCTGTCTCTCTGTACCAGTGTATTTATCCCTGTGTTTCCTGTATCTCTGTAACAGTGTATTTATCCCTGTGTTTCCTGTCTCTCTGTACCAGTGTATTTATCCCTGTGTTTCCTGTCTCTCTGTACCAGTGTATTTATCCCTGTGTTTCCTGCCTCTCTGTACCAGTATATTTATCTCTGTGTTTCCTGTCTCCCTGTACCAGTGTATTTATCCCTGTGTTTCCTGTCTCTCTGTACCAGTGTATTTATCCCTGTGTTTCCTGTCTTTCTGTACCAGTGTATTTATCCCTGTGTTTCCTGTCTCTCTGTACCAGTGTATTTATCCCTGTGTTTCCTGTCTCTCTGCCCCAGTGTATTTATCCCTGTGTTTCCTGTCTCCCTGTACCAGTGTATTTATCCCTGTGTTTCCTGTCTCTCTGTAACAGTGTATTTATCCCTGTGTTTCCTGTCTCTCTGTACCAGTGTATTTATCCCTGTGTTTCCTGTCTCTCTGTACCAGTGTATTTATCCCTGTGTTTCCTGTCTTTCTGTACCAGTGTATTTATCCCTGTGTTTCCTGTCTCTCTGTACCAGTGTATTTATCCCTGTGTTTCCTGTCTTTCTGTACCAGTGTATTTATCCCTGTGTTTCCTGTCTCTCTGTACCAGTGTATTTATCCCTGTGTTTCCTGTCTCTCTGTACCAGTGTATTTATCCCTGTGTTTCCTGTCTCTCTGTAACAGTGTATTTATCCCTGTGTTTCCTGTCTCTCTGTGCCAGTGTATTTATCCCTGTGTTTCCTGTCTCTCTGTACCAGTGTATTTATCCCTGTGTTTCCTGTCTCTCTGTACCAGTGTATTTATCCCTGTGTTTCCTGTCTCTCTGTACCAGTGTATTTATCCCTGTGTTTCCTGTCTCTCTGTACCAGTGTATTTATCCCTGTGTTTCCTGTCTCTCTGTACCAGTGTATTTATCCCTGTGTTTCCTGTCTCTCTGTGCCAGTGTATTTATCCCTGTGTTTCCTGTCTCTCTGTGCCAGTGTATTTATCCCTGTGTTTCCTGTCTCTGTACCAGTGTATTTATCCCTGTGTTTCCTGTCTCTCTGTGCCAGTGTATTTATCCCTGTGTTTCCTGTCTCTCTGTGCCAGTGTATTTATCCCTGTGTTTCCTGTCTCTCTGTGCCAGTGTATTTATCCCTGTGTTTCCTGTCTCTCTGTACCAGTGTATTTATCCCTGTGTTTCCTGTATCTCTGTAACAGTGTATTTATCCCTGTGTTTCCTGTCTCTCTGTACCAGTGTATTTATCCCTGTGTTTCCTGTCTCTCTGTACCAGTGTATTTATCCCTGTGTTTCCTGCCTCTCTGTACCAGTATATTTATCTCTGTGTTTCCTGTCTCCCTGTACCAGTGTATTTATCCCTGTGTTTCCTGTCTCTCTGTACCAGTGTATTTATCCCTGTGTTTCCTGTCTTTCTGTACCAGTGTATTTATCCCTGTGTTTCCTGTCTCTCTGTACCAGTGTATTTACCCTGTGTTTCCTGTCTCTCTGCCCCAGTGTATTTATCCCTGTGTTTCCTGTCTCTCTGCCCCAGTGTATTTATCCCTGTGTTTCCTGTCTCTGTACCAGTGTATTTATCCCTGTGTTTCCTGTCTCTCTGTACCAGTGTATTTATCCCTGTGTTTCCTGCCTCTCTGTACCAGTATATTTATCTCTGTGTTTCCTGTCTCCCTGTACCAGTGTATTTATCCCTGTGTTTCCTGTCTCTCTGTACCAGTGTATTTATCCCTGTGTTTCCTGTCTTTCTGTACCAGTGTATTTATCCCTGTGTTTCCTGTCTCTCTGTACCAGTGTATTTATCCCTGTGTTTCCTGTCTCTCTGCCCCAGTGTATTTATCCCTGTGTTTCCTGTCTCCCTGTACCAGTGTATTTATCCCTGTGTTTCCTGTCTCTCTGTAACAGTGTATTTATCCCTGTGTTTCCTGTCTCTCTGTACCAGTGTATTTATCCCTGTGTTTCCTGTCTCTCTGTACCAGTGTATTTATCCCTGTGTTTCCTGTCTTTCTGTACCAGTGTATTTATCCCTGTGTTTCCTGTCTCTCTGTACCAGTGTATTTATCCCTGTGTTTCCTGTCTTTCTGTACCAGTGTATTTATCCCTGTGTTTCCTGTCTCTCTGTACCAGTGTATTTATCCCTGTGTTTCCTGTCTCTCTGTACCAGTGTATTTATCCCTGTGTTTCCTGTCTCTCTGTAACAGTGTATTTATCCCTGTGTTTCCTGTCTCTCTGTGCCAGTGTATTTATCCCTGTGTTTCCTGTCTCTCTGTACCAGTGTATTTATCCCTGTGTTTCCTGTCTCTCTGTACCAGTGTATTTATCCCTGTGTTTCCTGTCTCTCTGTACCAGTGTATTTATCCCTGTGTTTCCTGTCTCTCTGTACCAGTGTATTTATCCCTGTGTTTCCTGTCTCTCTGTACCAGTGTATTTATCCCTGTGTTTCCTGTCTCTCTGTGCCAGTGTATTTATCCCTGTGTTTCCTGTCTCTCTGTGCCAGTGTATTTATCCCTGTGTTTCCTGTCTCTGTACCAGTGTATTTATCCCTGTGTTTCCTGTCTCTCTGTGCCAGTGTATTTATCCCTGTGTTTCCTGTCTCTCTGTGCCAGTGTATTTATCCCTGTGTTTCCTGTCTCTCTGTGCCAGTGTATTTATCCCTGTGTTTCCTGTCTCTCTGTACCAGTGTATTTATCCCTGTGTTTCCTGTATCTCTGTAACAGTGTATTTATCCCTGTGTTTCCTGTCTCTCTGTACCAGTGTATTTATCCCTGTGTTTCCTGTCTCTCTGTACCAGTGTATTTATCCCTGTGTTTCCTGCCTCTCTGTACCAGTATATTTATCTCTGTGTTTCCTGTCTCCCTGTACCAGTGTATTTATCCCTGTGTTTCCTGTCTCTCTGTACCAGTGTATTTATCCCTGTGTTTCCTGTCTTTCTGTACCAGTGTATTTATCCCTGTGTTTCCTGTCTCTCTGTACCAGTGTATTTACCCTGTGTTTCCTGTCTCTCTGCCCCAGTGTATTTATCCCTGTGTTTCCTGTCTCCCTGTACCAGTGTATTTATCCCTGTGTTTCCTGTCTCTCTGTACCAGTGTATTTATCCCTGTGTTTCCTGTCTTTCTGTACCAGTGTATTTATCCCTGTGTTTCCTGTCTCTCTGTACCAGTGTATTTATCCCTGTGTTTCCTGTCTCTCTGCCCCAGTGTATTTATCCCTGTGTTTCCTGTCTCTGTACCAGTGTATTTATCCCTGTGTTTCCTGTCTCTCTGTACCAGTGTATTTATCCCTGTGTTTCCTGTCTCTCTGTACCAGTGTCCATTCTGCCTGTCTGCCACTCTGTACCTCCTGGACTCTGATCTGGTTTTGACCTTTTGCCTGTCCACGACCATTCTCTTGCCTACACCTTTTGGATTAATAAACATTGTAAGACTCCAACCATCTGCCTCCTGTGTCTGCATCTGGGTCTCGCCTTGTGTCATGATAGCAGGAGAAGAACAGAGCACTAGAGGAGAGTATCAGACTGCTGGAGGAGAAGGTGAGGGGGACGGCGTGTGACAGAGAACAACCCATTAGAGACCTGGCCACCCCCACAGAGAGAAGACAGCAGAACAGCCCACCTCAGCTCCCGACAACATCGACATCATAGCAGAACAGACAAATGAAGACCCCCAAGCCCAGGTGACCTCACCCCCTCTGACCACCTCCCCTGTCAGCCACCCTGATAGCCCAGCGAGACACTCTCTCAGACCTGCGAGACCCCCCCCCCCCCCCCTGGACCTACACATATAGGATCCATGCCGAGAGGACCTACATCCAGACCACAGCACCACCAGCCACATCCACACCCCCAACCCAATCAATCAACACCCCCTCAAGTCAACCATGCCCAAACCCCATGTACCAGATGCTCAGCAGGCTCTGCTCACACGTACTGGCCAAACCACATGACCAACAACATTGGACACTTTATGGAACACAAAGCCTTCACTATCTCATCCTGGAATATCCAAGGCCTGAGGTCATCTGCCTTTGGCCTAAAAAGCAGGAACCCGGACTTCACCAAAGAAATCAGAAATACAGACGATGTCATCCTAAAAGAAAACATGGTTGAGGAGATGGGAGGTATAGAGGAGATGAACCGACTGGTTGCCCTCTAGGTTACAGAGAGCTGGTAGTCCCATCCACCAAACTATCAGGTGGGTGGTATAGAGAAGATGAGTCCACTGGTTTACATCTAGGTTACAGGGAGCTGGTAGTCCCATCCACCAAACTACCAGGTGGGTGATATAGAGGAGATGGACCGACTGGTTGCCCTCTAGGTTACAGAGAGCTGGTAGTCCCATCCACCAAACTACCAGGTGCGAAACATGTTATAGAGGAGATGGACCCACTGGTTTCCATCTAGGTTACAGGGAGCTGGTAGTCCCATACACCAAACTATCAGGTGGGTGGTATAGAGGAGATGAGTCCACTGGTTTACATCTAGGTTACAGGGAGCTGGTAGTCCCATCCACCAAACTACCAGGTGCGAAACATGTTATAGAGGAGATGGACCCACTGGTTTCCATCTAGGTTACAGGGAGCTGGTAGTCCCATCCACCAAACTACCAGGTGTGAAACATGTTATAGAGGAGATGGACCCACTGGTTTCCATCTAGGTTACAGGGAGATGGTAGTCCCATCCACCAATCTACCAGCGGTGAAACAGGGAAGGGTAATTTGCTATTGAGCAGACCTAACTCGCTCCATTAAATTAATCAAAACAGGAACATTTTACATTTGGCAAGAAATTGAAAAGGAAATGATCTTAACAGAGGAAAATGTCCTCTTGTGTGCCTCCTATATCCCCCCACTAAAATCACCATACTTTAAAGAAGACAGCTTCTCCATCATGGAGGGGGAAATCAATAATTTCCAAGCCCAGGGACATGTACTAGTCTGTGGCGATATAAATGCCAGAACTGGACAAGAACCTGACACCTTCAGCACACAGGGGGACAAACACCTGCCTGCAGATGACCCCTAGGCACAACTATGACAACATAACCAACAAAAACAGGGCACAACTCCTGCAGCTCTGTCGCACGCTGGGTATGTACATAGTCAATGGTAGGCTTCGAGGGGACTCCTATGGTAGGTACACCTATATCTCATCTCTTGGCAGTAGTACTGTAGACTACTTTATCACTGACCTCAACCCAGAGGCTCTCAGAGTGTTCACAGTCAGCCCACTGACACCCCTATCAGACCACAGTAAAATCACAGTCTACCTGAACAGAGCAACTAACGCCTATCTCTAATCTTTTTGACTCTATAACAAAGAATAAAGAGCAAAAACATATACATGATCAAGACTACCAGAACCCACTGGATTCTCCAATTACCTTGAATGAACTACAGGACAAAATAAAAACCCTCCAACCCAAAAAGGCCTGTGGTGTTGATGGTATCCTCAATGACATTATAAAATATACAGACGACAAATTCCAATTGGCTAAACTAAAACTCTTTAACATCATCTTTAACTCTGGCATCTTCCCCAATATTTGGAACCAAGGACTGATCACCCCATTCCACAAAAGTGGAGACAAATTTGACCCCAATAACTACCGGGGGATCTGCGTCAAAAGCAACCTTGGGAAAATCCTGTGCGTTATCATTAACAGCAGTTCCGTACATTCTCTCATTGAAAACAATGTACTGAGCAAATGTCAAATTGGCTTTTTACCAAATTATCGTACAACAGACCACGTATTCACCCTGCACACCCTAATTGACAAACAAACAAACCAAAACAAAGGCAAAGTCTTCTCATGCTTTGTTGATTTAAAAAAAGCCTTCGACTCAATTTGGCATGAGGGTCTGCTATACAAACTGATGGAAAGTGGTGTTGGGGGAAAAACTTACAACATTATAAAATCCATGTACACAAACAACAAGTGTGCGGTTAAAATAGGAAAAAAACACACACATTTCTTCCCACAGGGGTGAGAAGAGATGCAGCTTAAGCCCCACCCTCTTCAACACATACATCAACAAATTGGTGAGGGTTTATATCAGTGAATTGGTGAGTGCACTAGATCAGTCTGCAGCACCCGGCCTCACCCTACTAGAATCTGAAGTCAAATGTCTACTGTTTGCTGATGATCTGGTGCTTCTGTCACTAACCAATGAGGCACTACAGCAGCACCTAGATCTTCTGCACAGATTCTGTCAGACCTGGGTCCTGACAGTAAATCTCAGTAAGACCAAAATAATGGTGTTCCAAAAAAGGTCCAGTCTCCAGAACCACAAATGCAAATTCCATCTAGACACCGTTGCCCTAGAGCACACAAAAAAACTATACGTACCTTGGCCTAAACATCAGCGCCACAGGTAACTTCCACAGAGCTGTGTATGATCTGAGAGACAAGGCAAGAAGGGCATTCTATGCCATCAAAAGGAACATAAAATTCAACATATCAACTAGGATCTGGCTAAAAAATGCTTGAATCAGTTATAGAACCCATTACCCTGTATGGTTGTGAGATCAGGGGTACACTCACCAACCAAGACTTCACAAAATGGGACAAACACCAAATTGAGACTCTGCACGCAGAATTCTGCAAAAAATATCCTCCGTGTACAACGTAGAACACCAAATAATGCATGCAGAGCAGAATTAGACCGATACCCACTAATTATCAAAATCCAGAAAAGAGCTAAAGAGTTAAATTCTATAACCACCTAAAAGGAAGCGATTCCCAAACCTTCCATTACAAAGCCATCACCCTTAGAGAGATGAACCAGGAGAAGTGTCATGTATTGTCATGTTGTGTCTTGTTTCTGTCCTTTCTCTTCACCCTGTCTCCCTCTGCTGGTCATTTTAGGTTACCTTTTCTCCCCCTCTTTCCCCCAGCTGTTCCTTGTCTCCTCCTAACTACCTCGTCACCCCTTTTCCCACCTGTTCCCTTTTTCCCTCTGATTAGTCCTCTATATCTCTCTCTGTTTTTGTTTCTGTCTTTGTCGGATTCTTGTTTGTGTTATTCATGCCTGAACCAGACTATCGTCATGTTTGCTGCAACCTTGTCCTGTCCTGTCGGAATCTGCCGGTCCATCTGAGCCTACCTATGTTTTGTTATTAAAGAAGCTCTGTTTACGTTAATTCGCTTTTGGGTCCTCATTCACGCACCGTAACAAGAAGAGTCCCCTAAGCAAGCTGGTCCTGGGGCTCTGTTCACAAACACAAACACACCCCACAGAGCAACAGGACAGCAGCACAATTAGACCCAACCAAATCATGAGAAAACAAAAAGATAATTACTTAACACATTGGAAAGAATTAACAAAAAAACAGAGCAAACTAGAATGCTATTTGGCCCTAAACAGAGAGTACACAGCGGCAGAATACCTGACCACTGTGACTGGTCCAAACTTAAGGAAAGCTTTGACTATGTACAGACTCAGTGAGCATAACTCACATATCTACTGGGTGAAATACCACAGTGTTCCATCACAGCAGTAAGATTTGTGACCTGTTGCCACAAGAAAAGGGCAACCAAGAACAAACACCATTGTAAATACAACCCATATTTATGTTTATTAATTTTCCCTTTTGTACATTAACTATTTGCACATCGTTACAACACTGTATATAGACATAATATGACATTTGTAATGTCTTTATTCTTTTGGAACTTCTGTGAGTGTAATGTTTACTGTTAATTTTAATTGTTTATTTCACTTTTGTATATTATCGACTTCACTTGCTTTGGCAATGTTTCCCATGCCAATAAAGCCCGTAAATTGAAATTGAAAGCCCTTAAATTGAAATTGAGTTGAAATTGAAAGAGAGAGATGAACATGAGCAGATGAATAGGTTCTGTGAAATGAATAGGTTCTGTGAGGTGAATAGGTTCTGTGAGATGAATAGGTTCTGTGAGGTGAATAGGTTCTGTGAGGTGAATAGGTTCTGTGAGATGAATAGGTTCTGTGAGGTGAATAGGTTCTGTGAGATGAATAGGTTCTGTGAGATGAATAGGTTCTGTGAGATGAATAGGTTCTGTGAGGTGAATAGGTTCTGTGAGATGAATAGGTTCTGTGAGGTGAATAGGTTCTGTGAGGTGAATAGGTTCTGTGAGATGAATAGGTTCTGTGAGGTGAATAGGTTCTGTGAGATGAATAGGTTCTGTGAGATGAATAGGTTCTGTGAGATGAATAGGTTCTGTGAGATGAATAGGTTCTGTGAGGTGAATAGGTTCTGTGAGATGAATAGGTTCTGTGAGATGAATAGGTTCTGTGAGGTGAATAGGTTCTGTGAGATGAATAGGTTCTGTGAGATGAATAGGTTCTGTGAGGTGAATAGGTTCTGTGAGATGAATAGGTTCTGTGAGATGAATAGGTTCTGTGAGGTGAATAGGTTCTGTGAGATGAATAGGTTCTGTGAGGTGAATAGGTTCTGTGAGATGAATAGGTTCTGTGAGGTGAATAGGTTCTGTGAGATGAATAGGTTCTGTGAGATGAATAGGTTCTGTGAGATGAATAGGTTCTGTGAGGTGAATAGGTTCTGTGAGGTGAAGAGGTTCTGTGAGATGAATAGGTTCTGTGAGGTGAATAGGTTCTGTGAGATGAATAGGTTCTGTGAGGTGAATAGGTTCTGTGAGGTGAATAGGTTCTGTGAGGTGAATAGGTTCTGTGAGATGAATAGGTTCTGTGAGATGAATAGGTTCTGTGAGATGAATAGGTTCTGTGAGGTGAATAGGTTCTGTGAGATGAATAGGTTCTGTGAGATGAATAGGTTCTGTGAGGTGAATAGGTTCTGTGAGATGAATAGGTTCTGTGAGATGAATAGGTTCTGTGAGGTGAATAGGTTCTGTGAGGTGAATAGGTTCTGTGAGATGAATAGGTTCTGTGAGATGAATAGGTTCTGTGAGGTGAATAGGTTCTGTGAGGTGAATAGGTTCTGTGAGGTGAATAGGTTCTGTGAGATGAATAGGTTCTGTGAGATGAATAGGTTCTGTGAGATGAATAGGTTCTGTGAGATGAATAGGTTCTGTGAGGTGAATAGGTTCTGTGAGATGAATAGGTTCTGTGAGGTGAATAGGTTCTGTGAGGTGAATAGGTTCTGTGAGGTGAATAGGTTCTGTGAGGTGAATAGGTTCTGTGAGGTGAATAGGTTCTGTGAGGTGAATAGGTTCTGTGAGGTGAATAGATTCTGTGAGATGTTCTGATCATCTACAGAGTTAGTTGAAGATGTTAGAGGGAGCGATTCATCGTCTGGAATATGATTGGCAGAAACCGTTTCAGAGAGGGAGGGAGGGAGGGAGGGAGGGAGGGAGGGAGGGAGGGAGTAGATGAAGAGATGAGTAAATGAGTAGATGGAGAGATGGAGAGATGAGTAGATGGAGAGATGAGTAGATGGAGAGATGAGTAGATAGAGAGATGGAGAGATGGGCAGATGGAGAGATGGGCAGAGGGAGAGATGGAGAGATGGGCAGATGGAGAGATGGGCAGAGGGAGAGATGGGCAGAGGGAGAGATGGGCAGAGGGAGAGATGGGCAGATGAGTAGATGGAGAGATGAGTAGATGGAGAGATGAGCAGATGAATAGATGAGTAGATGGGCAGATGAGTAGATGAGTAGATGGAGAGATGGGCAGATGAGTACATGAGCAGATGGAAAGATGAGTAGATGAGTAGATGGAGAGATGAGTAGATAGAGAGATGGAGAGATGGGCAGATGGAGAGATGGGCAGAGGGAGAGATGGGCAGAGGGAGAGATGGGCAGAGGGAGAGATGGGCAGATGAGTAGATGGAGAGATGAGTAGATGGAGAGATGAGCAGATGAATAGATGAGTAGATGGGCAGATGAGTAGATGAGTAGATGGAGAGATGAGAAGATGGAGAGATGGAGAGATGGGTAGATGGAGAGATGAGGAGATGGAGAGATGGAGAGATAAGGAGATGGAGAGATGAGGAGATGGAGATATGAGGAGATGGAGAGATGAGGAGATGGAGAGATGGAGAGATGAGGAGATGAGTAGATGGAGAGATTAAGGGCAACATAACCACTCAAGTCCTCGATAAAGACAGACACAGACTGGGTTGATAAGAGAAAGCAGGCTAACAGAGAGACAGAGACAGGATACACACACACACACACACACAGGAAGTAGCGTATCTCACCGCTCTCTTCCAGCTGGAAGTCGTCTTGATAACGGTATTTCTCCGGTCCACACGCTACGAAGATGTCCTCGTCACCGAAGAAGTCCTGGAGACATGTCACCTGGAGGAACACACAGAGACTGGAGGGTTAGAGGTCATACACAGAGACAGGAGGGTTAGAGGTCATATACAGACTGGAGGGTTAGAGGTCATAAACAGACCGGGGGGGTTAGAGGTCAAATACAGACTGGAGGGTTAGAGGTCCTGTACAGACTGGGGGGTTAGAGGTCATATACAGACTGGAGGGTTAGAGATCATATACAGACTGGGGGGTTAGAGGTCATATACAGACTGGGGGGTTAGAGGTCATATACAGACTGGAGGGTTAGAGGTCATATACAGACTGGAGGGTTAGAGGTCATATACAGACTGGAGAGTTAGAGGTCATATACAGACTGGCGGGTTAGAGGTCATATACAGACTGGAGGGTTAGAGGTCATATACAGACTGGAGGGTTAGAGGTCATATACAGACTGGAGGGTTAGAGGTCATATACAGACTGGGGGGTTAGAGGTCATATACAGACTGGAGGATTAGAGGTCATATACAGACTGGAGGGTTAGAGGTCATATACAGACTGGAGGGTTAGAGGTATTTCACAGTGTGCCATCACAGCAGCAAGATTTGTGACCTGTTGCAACCCATATTTCTGTTGATTTGTTTTCCCTTTTGTACTTTAACTATTTGCACATCATTACAACACTGTACATAGATATAATATAACATTTGAAATGTCTTTATTAATTTGGAACTTTTGTGTGTGTAATGTTTACTATTCATTTTAATTGTTTATTTCACCTTTGAAATCAGGAAACTTTGAGTTAACCACACACATACACACACACACACACAGAGAGAGAGAGAAGGCTGTGAAATGGCGGTGCCACGGTGACGCTGTGACCCTTCGTGGGCGGCGGTCGTCACCTCAACACACTGCTACCTCAGAACGACACCCAGATCATCCGAAATAGATCTGGGTGTTCTGGTGTCAATCATTCAGGAAACCCAGTTGAGTTACACAACATCCACCGATATAAAGAGAGAGAGAGAGACAGGTGGAGGGGCGAGAGATATGGGGGGAGGAAGAGAGAGAGAGAGAGAGAGAGAGAGAGAGAGAGAGAGAGAGAGAGAGAGAGAGAGAGAGAGAGAGAGAGACAGAGACAGAGAGAGAGAGAGAGAGAGAGAGAGAGAGAGAGAGAGAGAGATGGGGGGAGAGATGGGGGGAGAGAGAGAGAGAGAGAGAGAGAGAGAGAGAGAGAGAGAGAGAGAGAGAGATTACTGACTGGGTTCTGGTAGCTAGGTGGTTACTGACTGGGTTCTGGTAGCTAGGTGGTTACTGACTGGGTTCTGGTAGCTAGGTGGTTACTGACTGGGTTCTGGTAGCTAGGTGGTTACTGACTGGGTTCTGGTAGCTAGGTGGTTACTGACTGGGTTCTGGTAGCTAGGTGGTTACTGACTGGGTTCTGGTAGCTAGGTGGTTACTGACTGGGTTCTGGTAGCTAGGTGGTTACTGACTGGGTTCTGGTAGCTAGGTGGTTACTGACTGGGTTCTGGTAGCTAGGTGGTTACTGACACCATTCTTCTACACCTGCATTGCTTGCTGTTTGGGGTTTCAGGCTGGGTTTCTGTACAGCACTTTGAGATATTAGGGCTTCATAGTTAAATTTGATTGATTGATTGACTCAGCGTAAAATAGTCTACCACTCAGTGTACAAAACACTCACACTACCTCAGCTCACCTCCGGAAATATGAATGACAAACTCAGTCCTAGCCATGCATAGATTCATTATTCTGCACATCTTCACCCTCACAGTATCTGAGACAGACAGACAGACAGACAGACAGACAGACAGACAGACAGACAGACAGACAGACAGACAGACAGACAGACAGACAGACAGACAGACAGACAGACAGA